>NC_056735.1:1175392267-1175692267 GCF_019279795.1 Protopterus annectens | reverse complement strand
GATAAAGCAGAGCAAATCCTAGGCGACTGTATAAAAGCTATATCAGTAACGTATGCATAGGTAATTAACTACACTTCTGTTCTCTATTTCTTAATTCACAGTTTAGCCAATGACTACCTTATTATTTACTACTCTACCATTCAGAGACACCAGTCCTTTAGTGAGTTCTCACAGTGAAACCAACCACAGAATAGTGCTTTGCCATTAAATATGAGTCCGATAATTTATTTTTGAGTCCAACAAAATGTCTGTCTCATTACTTAAGCTGTCAGTAGAAAGTGATTAAATGACTGATTGTGATGCACCTGGGACTACATTTTATAACACTACAGTGACCATATGCAAAATGAGAAACAAAAATGAGGTAATAATTATGTAATTAAGTGGAATACCCTTGCAACACATTCAGCCAGAAGGAGAACATTTCAGAATTATCTAGCCTTTAAGATAGACTGGATTTTTAACATAAAGAAGATTTGTGCAAAGTGGATAAACAGTTAAAATACGAAATTCAGTGTTTTTCCTCTGTAGCTGCTAAAAAAAAAAAAAAAAATCAGATCTCCATCAGAATATTCAAGGTCAAAGCTGAAGAGAGACAAGACTCATACATGAATGGAAGTACATTGGGAAAGGCAGTCCATACAGCCTACCTTGACCTGGCAAAGGCCTTTGACACAATACCCCACTCAGGTATCATCAAAAAACTCATCAGCTTGAATGTAAACCCATACATCACAAGATGGGTTGCAAACTGGCTAAGTGACAGAACCCACAGGGTCAGAGTTGCTGGAGCCATGTCAGACTCAAAGCCTGTCACAAGTGGTGTCCCACAGGGCTCAGTCCTGGGTCCACTCTTGTTCGGCATCTACTTTTCTGAAGTACAAGCAAACACAGGAGGGTTATGGCTGACAAAGTTTGCAGATGACTGCAAACGGCCATAGTCGAAAACACATCTGACACAGATATCCTTCAGAAGGGCCTCACAGAAACGGATAACTGGTGCCAGAGCCATGGCCTAAAGTTAAATGCCAAGAAATGCATAGTCATACAGTCCTGGAAAAACAAGGTTAACCCTAGCTACCATATAGGTGGCAATCCACTGAGCACAGAAGAAGTCATCAGGGATCTGGGGACCCAGGTTGACAGTAGCCTTTCATTTGACACTCATGTTGCTAAAGTAGTTAGGAAAACCTTCTACATTGCCCACCTGATCATGAAGGGATTCACATCTAGATCAAGGGAGGTCATCGCCGCCCTGTACTCATCACTCATTAGACCTATGATTGAGTACAATGCCCCATTCGGAATGTATCTGACCAGACACCTGCAGCAGCTGGAAAGGCCCCAAAAGTTCCTCACCAAAAGGATAAAGGGTCTCAAAAATATGTCTTATGCTGCCCGACTGAAAGAACTCCAGCTCTATTCAGTCTCATACCGCTTGCTCAGAGGTGACCTGTGCCTAACATATAAGGCCATGTCAAACCCTGATTTGATGAATATGCTTCACCTCAAAAATCTAGATCCCTCAGAACCACAAGGGCGGAGACTTAAACCTTGACACGGTTATTAATAGAACATGCTGGAGGGACAGATTCATCACCCAGAGACTCCTATGCTGTGGAACAAAATCCCGGTACATGTGAGGCAGAGCACCTCGCTGGCCTTGTTCAAGAGGAATCTTGACCAATGGATGGGGGATCGCAGATATACCCCAGGGATTACTTCAGTGTCACTGCTTGACAGAGGCACAGCAAAATAATAGGCATAGTTTTATTCAAACTAAAGGGGTGGCGAAAGCCAAATAACTATGGGCTAGGCTTATAAATGCCCTTGGGCAGATAGCCTAGTATGAACCTATGAACCTAAAACTGTGAATATAGCTAAACAAACAAGATTATGCACACATGATCTGCCAAGGAGCACGACAGCTGACTAAAAGTAAATAAATACGCTGAGGAATGTTTCACTAAACACACTTTTCTGAATCTTTCAGTCCCTAAAATCACCTGTTCAAGGAGATATAACATATGCAAAGTTGCTGCTGTCTTCAACTTGGTTGTATATGGTTGAGGAATACATTCAGGGTCTCTCCTTATCTAGGGGTGAG
This sequence comes from Protopterus annectens, assembly GCF_019279795.1. Classification (NCBI taxonomy): domain Eukaryota; kingdom Metazoa; phylum Chordata; order Ceratodontiformes; family Protopteridae; genus Protopterus; species Protopterus annectens. Next base: position 1,175,690,160 of record NC_056735.1, on the reverse strand, counting down.
GGCTCAGCCTAACTCAACTTTCCTGTAAGAGAAGGATTTAATGTCAAATATTTAAGGAATAACTGCCTGACTGCTTGCCCTCTGATCATCTGCAGTAGGGCAGATCTTCTTTTGGTCAGTTTATTCATATAAACTGAAAGGTATCAAATATTAAAAAAGAAAGAAGATTATCAAAAACACATAGGGAATCCCAGCAATGAAAATATGTAGAATATAGAGGATTATCTGTTTTGAGTCATGGACACCAAGAAATTCACTATCAGAGTTTTATCTACTCCATGTACTACCTGTTAGAAACAACAACAACAAAAAAGCAGAAGTGTTTTACCAGTTTTGAAAGCCAGTAAAGCACTTAACAAGTACTGCCATATAGATAGCAAAAAAAGGACAAAGTCCGGGACAATTTTTAAATACTATTCTAATTTAAATGAGTCTGTAAACTTCAATGGATGTATGAGGAAAGATATTCATGGATAGCTGAGAGAGAAGGAATGGCCCTTCCCTGATAATGGACCACAGCACACTTAGGGGTGTATAAAAAGAAGTTATGTCTTACCATAACGTTCCATCTGTGTTGTTGATCTTCATTCATTCATTCATTACTGATGGGTTATCGGTTCCGTCCTCATAACCGAGCCTGCCAATATCTAGCTCGCGTCAGCCAAAAACTCTCTAGCCAAGGTCCTATCCAGAATGCTCTGCTCCCTGTCACCTCAGATCGAGTTTGCAAGTTGATAGATAAAAGAAGAGTCTATGTCTGGTCATAACAGACCTGCAGTAAAGGAGTACATGAGATCAACCAAGAACCTCCAGAAGGGGGACGGAGGGTGGGAAATAATGAATCAACGAAGATCAACAACACAGATGGAATGTTATGGTAAGACATCTTTATCTGATGTTGTTAATCTTCGTTCATTCCTTACTGATGGGACAGAGTCCCCAGCTACCTGTAACCCTGGATGGACCTCATGGAAGGACATTCCTGAGCACCATGGAGCCAAAGGAAACTCTACCTCTGGAGGCCAAGTCCAATTTGTAATGAAGAATAAAAGTATGAGGTTTGGCCCAAGTCACAGCTGAACAAATATCATTGAGGGAAGCCTTAGCATGGAAAGCTGTTGAAGTTGCCATAGACCTTGTAGAATGTGCATTCACTCTGTGAGGCAAGGTGAGGTTGTTTTTATTGTAGGTAAAGGTAATACAATTTCTCATCCATGAAGTCAGTGTAACTTTTGATACAGGTTGACCCCGTCTAGGTCCAGAAAAAGCCAGAAAAAGGTTGGTCTGACTTACGGGTAGATTTTGTTCTGTCCAGATAAAATTGTATTTGCCTATGAACATCCAAGGAGTGCAGACAATACTCTCCCTTGTTAGAGTGGTTAGGAAAGAACATTGGAAGGTCAATAGATTGGTTGATAGACTGCTCTGACACCACATTTGGTAAAAAGGTAGAATTAGTTCTCAGTGATACCCTATCCTTATGGAAGATAAGATAGAGAGGTTTGATGCATAAGGCTTGAAGTTCTGACAATCATCTGGCCAATGTGATTGCAATCAAAAGCAAATTTTTCCAAGAGAGATATTTTACATCACATGAAGACGTGGGTTCAAAGGGGGGAGCTGTTAGAGCTTGCAGAACCAATGTCAAATCCCAAGGTTGTACCAGTTTTCTAAAGGTAGGTTTTAGGTGGATAACCCCTTTCAAGAAAGTCTTACAGAGTCTGTGTGACATAAGTCAAGAATCTTGAACACCAATATGGAAATTTGAGATGGCAGCTAAATGCACACGGATAGTAGAGGCAGACACCCCAGAGTGGAAATGATGTGATAAGTAATCCAGTACCACCAAAACTGGGGCTGACAAGGGGTCTAATTGTTTATTTGCTGCCCATAGAGAGAACCTTTTCCATTTGTTAAGATAAATTAGTCTGGTGGATGATTTATGAGATGTAATAAGAATATTGTGCACAGGGGACGAGAGGTTTTCATGCCTGGCAATCATTGGAAGTGGAGAAACCAAGCTGTCAATGTCAGGGTTGTTAGACTGGGGTGAATCAGACCCTATGGATGGGAGATCAACGTTGAGGACAGATTGAGCATCCATGGATGATCTAGCAGATGAGGCCAGAGGAAGGGAAACCAGACTTGTTGAGGCCAATATGGAGCAATGAAGATCACTCTGCTCTTCAACTGTTGCGCTTTCTTCAGAAATTGGGAGAAGAGGGAAGAGGATAAGCATAAAGTAGGCCCGATGGTGACTGTCCCTGAGGGGGGATTAGGGCAAAATAGTTGTTGCACCTGTAGTTGGTTGGGGAGGCAAATAGGTCGCAGCAAAGCTGGCCCCAGCAGTTGAAGATTTTTGCCGCTATTATAGGATTGAGGGACCACTCGTGAGTGAGTAGAATGCACCTGCACAATTTGTCCACTATCACGTTGCAGCTCCCGGGAATGTGCATTGCAATCAGAAAGTGGTTATATGCTATCTCCCATTGCCATATCCTCAAGGCCTTTCGGCATAATGGGTAAGATCTCATGCCCCCTTGTTTGTTGATGTACCAGACCACTGACATGTTGTCTGATTGGATCGCAGTAGTCCCTGACAGAAGGATGGAATGAAATGCTTGCAATGCTAGATGCACCGCCCTCAATTCCAGGACATTGATATGCAAAAGGGCCTCTGTCTCTGACCAGGTGCCTTGGACCAAGTTTCCCTGACATAGCCCCCACCCCACCCCATCAGGAAGGTGTCCGTGTTCACCCTGGCTATTGGAAGATGGGGGTTGAAGGGGCAAGACCATTGTTGGGGATTTCAAGACATCCACCAGAGTAAATCTTGCTTTCCTCTCTGAGTTACACTTATCTGAAAGGACAAAGAATGTTGTAGAGGGTACCACTGAGTGAGAAGTAGCCACTAAAGGAGCATCATGTGGAATCTGTATAGAGGAACGATGGTAATCGAGGCTGCCATTGACCCCAATAGCTAGTGTATAGATCGAGCGGGAGATTTGTGGTGACAGAGCAGCGGTTGAACTTGTTGCCTTATTCTCTGAAGCCTGTGTTCTGGAAGGGATGCTGTGCAATTTCTTGTGTCCAACAGTACTCCTATAAATTCCAAAAGACTGAGCTGGGGTTGTGTTGGATTTTTCCCAGTTTATATCGATTCCCAGGCTTTGAGCTGTTAAGAGAGTATACTGCAGGGCTTCTTCCAGTAGACGCTTGGTGGGGGAGGTGAGGAGCCAGTCGCCTAGATATGGAAATGCCTGAAATCATTGAAGTCGCAAGTGAGCGATAACCACTGCCATGCATTTTGTGAACATTCTGAGGGCTGTAGAGAGACCAAAGGGCAGGGCTCATAATTGGTAGTGATTGGTTCCTATGCAGAAGCAGACGTATCTTCCTGGGCGTTTGTCCATTTTTATGTGGTAATATGCATCTTGAAGATCTACAGAGCACATCCAGTCATCTTCTTCCAGAAGGGGAAAGATAGACTGAAATGTGACGATCCGGAATTTCTCTGTTTTTACAAATTTGTTCAGTGTACTGAGACCCAGAATTGGTCTCCAGTCCCCTGTCTTTTTTGGCACTAAAAAGAACCTTGAGTGAAAAACAGATCCTATCTGGTCTGGGGGGACCGCCTGGATGACTCTTTTTTTGTAGCAGCTTTTGGATTTCCTGTACTGCTGCTTCCCTTTGACTGGGTGGAATGTTGGGTAATACTCTTGACGATATTGGACAAAGATGGAAGGGGATGTGATAGTCTCTGGATATTATCCATTGTACCCAAGAGTCGGTGGTTATATTTTGCCAGGCAGCAGGGTACAAGGAGACCCCCGACTGGTTCCAGAGGTGAGCAGTTGGGCAGCACTTCAGGAGAGCTGATAGGGTTGGCCAGAGAAGGAATCTCTGGAACTCCAGTTTCACAGACCTCCTCTGCCCCAAAAGGAGCACCTTCCATTGGAGTTTCACCCTCTGCCTCTAGGGGAGAACTCAGCATGTGCATCCCGGAAAGAGCCCTGTGATTTCTTGTGCCACATCTTCCCGCTCCTCTGATTTCTGGAGTAGAATCACTGAAGAGTGGAGTGTCTGGCACCAATGGTAGACAGGGTCTTGCCATCTTGTTTGCACCTTGCCAGCGTATCTTTGACTTTAGGGCCAAACAAAGAAGCGGCCTCTATGGGAGCATTCATGAAGGAAGCCTTAAAGGAGTCCACAAAGTTGCAAAGGTGCATCCAGGCATGTCGTCTGGTGACTGTACCCATGCCTGCCACTCTAGCTGCCCCTTCCATAGCATGAGAAATAAGATGCATAGAAGAGTTGGAAATGGACTCTAGGGTGGCTATCTGAGAAGCCATGTTGTCACGAACCTCATCAGAAACAGCTCCTGCCAACGTTTCAGAAAGCTGGTTGATAAGATCTCTCTGAAGCCTGGTAAAATGTGCCAAATAATTTAAAGACCTCACAGCGAAGGTCGATGAAGCAACTACATGCTTCCCTATCCTGTCAATCACCCAGGACTCCTTGTTGGACGGATAGACAGTTTGGCTCTCTTCAACCAAATCCTTCTTAGTTGCAGCTGCCACCACCATAGCATCTACTGGAAGACCTCATGACCAATGTGGGTGCTCAGCCAGGGGCAATAATATTTTATCTGGCTTCCTTGGTATCGCTTCCAGGGTGTCAGGAGCCTTCCATGCATGCTGGACGATGAACTGGATGAGCTGATTGGAAGGGGGAGTGACCCAGGAGGTAGGGGGCTGGGCACAAAAAGCCTGCAGTAATACGGATTCCTCAGAGGAAGGATTAGAGGACTTAAAGTCACCCCTCTGTTTAAGGATCTCGGGGATGTTGCCAAAGGACACCTCATCAGAGGGTGACCATGGGGACCCTTCCCCATCATCAAAATCCATATCTTCAGTCAATGACTCCTCCATGGAGTCCATGTGCTTCCTCTTACATGACACTTTGTGGGGTACTTCCTCAGTGGGAAGTTCTGGGGAAGACTGCAAAGAGGGGTCTCCTGAGGAGGAGAAACCTGAGGCTCTTGTGCCCAGTGTCTGGCAGTTGAGGCTTGTGACAGTTGCAGCACAGAGTGAAGAGAGGCCTCCGACAAGTGAGATTTGTCAGCAGAGGCAAGCGCCTGCTCCATGGTCTGGAAGGCTGGCCCACCCAAGGAGCAATGGGAGCCTGGAACTGAGCAAGACAACCTCGGAACCGGGGTCACACCCCGCCCTGACTCTCCCGCCCCCAGACCAGGAGTCTCAAGTGGACCGTGAACCATAAGAGATAGAGGATCCCTGGAGGGTGCCATAGAAAAAATCAGTGTGGAGCCAGGAATGCCCTCTCCCACAGCACAGCCACTGGCCTGAGAAGAGCACAATGCCCAGTGCACCAAGGGCCACAAGGACAACTCTGGTTCAAAAGTGAGATCCACTATTGGAGTCAGAGGAAGGAAAGCTGCTGTCAGAGTAATAAGCTTCCAAACTTGAGTAGAAGTCGAAGGAGGAGTGTACGTTGGGGTTTGAGGAGATATACATTCACCTGAATGAGGGAACATGGACTTCAATGGTTGAGTGAGACCTCTGGCCTCAAGCAACTGATCAACAAGCTGCAACACATCCTGTTCAGAAAGACATTTGGTTGACCTTATGGAGAATGTAGATGGCGATTCTGGCCTTTCTAGGAAATTACTATATTGACTGCCAACAAATGGATCCAGTGAAGGAGAATATTTGGTCTGTGATAATTCAATAGGTGCAGAGCCCAGAGCTGAGGGTGACTGCACCAAAGAAAATGGTGTGGAAGTAGTCTGCGCCAACAATGTCAGCGCCATAGTAGTTGAAGGTGTCTGCACCTTAAAGGCAAAAGTCTGCCCCAAAGGGTACAGTGCCATTGTAGAAAGTGTCTGCAGCAGTAATAAAGATGGTGCCAAGAAGGACTGCACTGATGCACATGTCAGTGCCGAAAATGTCTGAGCTGTGGAGTACAGAAGAATCATACTTGGAGCCAAAGGAGATTGTACCAACGGTGCCAAAGGGGGCTCAACCTGTATGGACGGTGCTGATAAGGGTTGCAACAGAACTGTCAGAACCATAGTTGTCTGCAGTGGGAACTCCAGTGCCGATATTGATAAGGAAGACATGGCCAGAGACAGAATCATTTGGGGTGGTGCTGAGCCTGGAGCCAACAGGGTCACCGGTGGCAGCGCCGAAGTAGTAATCAATTTCACCTTCTTATGAGTCGAATCCCTATGATCTCCAGAGGGAGAAGGAAGTGACTTCAATGAAGAAGAGGAAGAATGCCTCTTATGGAGTTTAACAGGAGGGGGTGAGCCCTCCAACCCAGAAATAGCCTCAGAGAAAGGAGACTTGAGGAGACCTTTCAAAATTAACTTATTCTTCCTCTCGTTAAGAGTCCTGGTAGAGAAATTTTTACAAATCCCACACGGAGGATCTACAGTAAGGTAGGAGACATTCAGACAGTAGACACATAAGTCTTGGCCACCGGAAACTGGTAACTTATGGCCACAATTCTTACATTGATTGAAACTAATGCTACTTTTCTTATCTGACATAATGGTGTGGAGAAGTAGAACAGTACCAAAAAGGAAGAAGAAAGGCTACCCAAAAAGGGTAAGAAGTTAAAGGAATGATTACCAATGATGATAATGGAGAAATACCACAAGGTAAGAAAAGAGGGTAATAAAGGGAAAAAAACTAAAGGGAGAGAGCCTAGTATATGATAGGGTAGAAAAATATTAGTATAAACTATTGAGAATATTTAAAGTAAGAACATTGTATAAAACTTTCAAAAAAATTTAGACACTTAGCTGAGAGAGTGGCTTGACAGGGCTGTACAGCAATGCAGCAAACGAGATCTAGGTTAATAGGGAGCAGAGCATTCTGGGTAGGACCTTGGCTTGAGAGTTTTTGGCTGACGTGAGCTTGATATTGGCCGGCTTGGTTCCGAGGACAGAACCGATAACCCATCAGTAAGGAATGATCGAAGATTAACAACATTATATCATTTGTTATACACTTCTTGAATCTTTGTTACAGTCAGGACCTTTGCTAAGGTAGCACATAACCAGGACATTTTTTAATCATTTTTTGAGAGTAAGCCTGGTGCTCCGTGCACTATGAATATTTTTGTCTTGCAATTATTAAATAATAAGAAAGTTATTTTTTGTTGAAGAAAAAAAAAGGATGACAGTATAGTGAATTTTGCATCAACTGCAAGGAAAAACATATAAACATAAGTGTCACGTTTCATTTTATACAAGGTAATAGACAGTCAATTACATCTAAGGTTACTGAAGTTACTAAACAAGATCTTATACCTTGGTAGATCTGCCTGAAGAATAACTAGAAATGGAAGAAGTTAAGAAGATTAACATCCTGCTATGTGAAAAAACTGAAGTTGAAACAGAATATTAAGAGCCCAGTCAAGTTTATCACATTTATGATTGAAACAGATGCATGCTGATCAATCAACAGTTTGAGCAATCAAAAACAAGTGAACAAAACTTTTGGTGAACCTTGGAGGTAAACTTTTTGCAGAGGCAAGCCTCTTATGCATCCCCCATGTGGGACTACAGCCCGACCCCCCAAACTTAAATAACCTACTCTGAGGTCACACAGCAATGGAGAAAAAAGAAAACTACATTGATGGTGAAAGTTGTTTTGTCCATTCCTCTTTGATTGTTCAGTACTTGAAAGTGCTGTTGATTGAGTGACAGGCACCTGGTTATAACAATGTAAGTCTTTATCAAGAAAAGTAACTGCTTACATCATCTAAAAGAAGTAAAGAAGAATATGGAGTGAAGATGCATGCCCTCTACAGTTAGATGCCACCAGGCCAGTTTTATTAGTTTCTTTTCCCTGGTAACTATAATCATGGATCAGTGCTGGTATTGCAGTCATTAGACTGTTTTTCGACTTGTCAAAAACCTCACTAAACAAACTAAATGTCAATGAAACAAATAAACTACAGTGACTACACCCAATGACTAATATAGTCAGAGGTTTGCAATTAGAATCTACACTAGGCCTTTTTCACACCTGTATTCTTAAAAGTGGAACTGTTATGAAACAATCTGCTTATTGATAATATGGCTGTGCATATTTATTTATTTATTTGCATTTATTTTGTTGACTGGGAGAGTCCACTGGGTCATAGCAACCCATTTTCAGTGGAGGCCCGGGGAGAAAAACTACACAAGAAGTTACATTGATTATAATAGTAGCAAATAAGAGAGGTTATAAAATAGAGAAATTTAAGAATGTAACAAAACTAAAAAACATTAAGGTAACATATTGTGTCAAAGGCTTACAGTAGTAGCATTCTTAGCAATGGAAAAGTGAGGACTGATAAGAAAACTTACATAAGTATGGGAGTATTCAGTGTAAAAACATATAATAACAATTTGAATAAGCTTTAGGGTTTCATGTGTAAACTTTCATTTGAAAAAATAAGGTGGTTACGTAGTAGATAGGGAAATTAATATATACTTATTTAGACCAGTACTAGTAAAGAGATTACATATTAGTATTAATGCATATTTGAGTATTTTGAGAGGAAATATTTAGACCATTCACGGTGCAGATGGTGCAGAGGTTAGCTGATCTGTTTGAGGTTTCAGCTTTAATAGGCATTTGAAAGATAGGCTTTCTTAGAGAATAGTCTGTTGGAAGAGAAAGAGATAGTCAGAGAAATTCACCATATTATGTTTGACATCAAGATAAACATTTATCTTTCAGAGTTTTTAAAGGGTCTATGAGCTGGGGGTGGTTAAGTAGGGGCATGAGAGGGGCATTCCCATTTGGAGGAGAGGTGTGAGACAAGGTGGGTCTTGAAGTTGTTAGTTAGACATGTTGCATAGTGGAGAGGGGAGAGAGTTCCATAGATTAGCTATGGTGCAGGCTAGTAGCAGTTGGCCAGTGGGACAGGAGGGTTTGTACACTTGTAGGAGATTTTGATTCTTAGATCTTAGGGTGTGGAGGGTATGTAGGGTATTAGGGATGTGGCGCGAGATGGACATTTGGCTGGTTTGAAGATGAGCTTGTGAGCAGTGGTAAGTTGAAGATATCTGAGGTAGTTGGGCAGTTTCAGCTATTTGAGGGTGTGTAGGGAGTGGCAGTGATGAGATCAATTTTTGTTGGTGGTGGCAAATTTGCAAATTTCATGGTGGCAGGATTCAAGTTTGGAATGTAGGCCTAGTTGGAGGTTAGTGAATAAGGGAGCATCGTACATGAGGTGAGGGGGAGAGGAAGGTAGATGCAAGTATTTGTCAGGTGGCAGGGCTGAGATCATGGTTGTGTCTGTAGAGGAGGCCAATTTTTTGGTGGGTTTTCTTAATAGCTGAGTGTATGTGAGTGAAACTTTAGTTTTTCATCAATGATGATGCCTAGCAGTTTGTTGCTGGGAACTATTTCAAGAGGGGTGTTATTTTTGCTTATAATGGAGAAAAGGTTTCTGTCAAGAGTGGAGTTTCTGTTGGGGGTAAAAATCATTAATTTTGTTTTGCTAGTGTCTAGGGCAAGGTGATTGGTTTGCATCCAGGATTCTGTTTTAGAAAAGGCAAGTTGAGTTTTTAGGAGTGGTTCTGAGGGGGAAGAGGCAGAGCAGATGATGGTGGTGTCATCTGCATACTGGATAACAGAGGCTTCAGGAATGGAGAGGTGGAAGTTATTGATAAATATGTTAGAGTAGAGGGCCAAGTACTGAGCCCTGAGGAACACTGGTTGGTCTAGGTAGGAAAGGAAAGGTAGATTATTTCCATTAGACAGCTTGTTGGCAGTTGGATAGGTGGCTTTTGAGCCAGGCTAAGGTGGAAAGAAAAAGATGTAAGAATGAGAGGTGAGATAGGAGTAAGGAGTGGGAGATTTTGTCGAATGCTTTAGATAGATCTAAAAATAGAGATGATACATATTTGTCCTTGTCACATGCAAGGTTGATGGCTTCCAGAAAGGAGAGGAGGGCAGTCAAAGTGCTATGGCCAGGATGAAAACCATGTTGGATCTGAGAGAGGAGGTTATTCTGAATTAGGTATTGCATGATTTGTGACTGGATAGTTTTTTCTAGTATTTTTGAGAGAGGGGAAAGTATGGCTATGGGTCTGAAATTGGTTGTGTTGGTGTTTTTACCGCCTTTGTGCAGAGGGATGATGTATGCCTGGCGCCAGATGGTTGGGATGTATGATTCTTGTATTGGTCTATTTATAAGAATAGATACGGGGTAGGTTATGGATTCAGCGGAATGTTTTAGGAAGGTGGGTGGTAGATCATCTGGTGCATTATGACAAGGTTTTAGCTTGAGGAGAAACCTTTTTATTGTGTTTGTGGGGATAGGTTTTAGGCAGAAGAGGGAGGTAGGGGAGGTTGGTTTGTAGGGTGAGAGGGGTGAGAGGGAGGTCAGGGAAAGAGGAGGAAAGTTTTGCTATGCAATCTATAAAGAATGAGTTGAATTTAGTGGCAGTTTCAAGGCTGATAAAGGTGGGCTCTGGGTGGGGTCTGGACAGGGGTTGCTATTATTACCATGGTGAAGAATGGAGGATATGGAGTTCCAAAATTATTTTGGATTGGATGAGTGCATGGTTTGGAGTTTGCCATAGTAGGTTTTCTGATCTTTAGTTATTAGTTTTCTGGCTAGGTTTCACAGTTTAAGTTCTAGTAGGGAGTTGGTGTTTTGTTTTTGGTATTGTTTCCATTTTTTGTCACATTGATGCATGATGTGTTTAGTTTCATAGGATAGCTGTGGCAGGGATTGGTTCTGATTCATTTGGATCTGAGGTGGCTAGTTGATTTAAAATAGTAAGGAATGTTCTGTTAAAATAGGATACTGCACTACTACGAGCAGCCTAACTGCAGGAGCATTTCAGGGGTTTTCTGTGCATAGCAGGATCAACATTCTTGATGGGTTGGAGCAATACATTGTGAACATACGGTTAGATCTGTACGTAAAACGTGGCAAAAGTTTGTAATTTTTGAATACACACTACATTCTGCAAAGCTTAATTTCAGATTTCTGATGGTCTGCCTTTTTACTTGCCTGCTTTTGACTAAAGAGTCATGGATTTAATTATCTTTGCTGGCTTCAAGTATATCCAAGAAAAGGTAAGAAATAAAATATGGATTTGTAGATCAGAGTGTAAAGTGTGTGTGCTACATCTTTAAGAAGCATGTGAGGCTGTGTGTGCATGTATAAATTCCAGACATGTGCAATCCCTAGTGCCATTTTGTAGAAGCAGCCAGAGAGTGAGCATGCATGATTGCAGTTGTCAGTGTGTATATAAGTTACACTTAGGGTATAGTCAGTAAGTCTCTATAGAGATGTGTTTGTATACAATAAAGCTGCTTAAAGACAACCCACGAAGACTCGTTTATTCATGTATTCATATCCTAACTCGAAAGTGACATGGTGTCAGAACCAGGATTGGAGAGAGAAGAATATTCAGAGCCATGAGATGCAAAGACAACAGCGAAGGTGAAACAGAGAGAAAAGAGCACAACATAACCAGAAAGAATCAAAGGTAATGAGAAATAACACTAATTATTTATTCAGTGCAAAAGATGGAAAAAAGGGGCATTACAAGGGCACAATACAGGCAAGTGAAAAGCACGAAAAAGTTTGTTAACCAAAGAAAATGTTTACGATAAAAGTATTTGATGAAACTATTAACAGTAAAGCAGAAAAATAAGTATGTTTAAAGCAAAGCAAGTGTTTTTGAAGCAAAGTTGGGCATGCTTAGAGTAAAACGGGCAAAAGAAAAGTACATTGGACATAAAAAGGGCTTAAACGAGCAAAACAAATATAATAAGAAAAGAAAAGGTCACATTAAGCAAAAAATAAAGCAAGGCAACTGTATGTGTTTGGGCAAAGTGCTGTGTTTGGGCATAACTACGACTTCATATTGTATCAAGGGCATAACTAAAATTATTTGAAGTATCTCAGAGTGTGTAAAAGTGCTAACAGTGTGTGCTTATTATTGTGCATGTATTTTGAAAAGTTCATTGTGTGCAACGTGCAATTATTTTGTGCAATCCAGTCAAAGTATAATGATTTTGAAAAAGTTCTTGTGCTGGGTGTGTCTATTCGCAAAGTGCCACCATTACAGAGTGCTTCTTTTACTGTAAAGTGTTGCCTAGCAAGGAACCACCATTTTGGGGATATTTCAGTGAGCTGTATGCAGTTATTCGCAAAGTGCAATCACTTTGAAAGTTATTGAGTTTGGGCAACAGATGTTTGATTTATTCACATTGTGCAGTTGCTTGACATGTTTCTTACACTAAGAGGTGTTTTCTTGCAAAAGACAATGTTACAAGAGTATTACAGTGCTTGTGAATTACTCACTTGCATCATAAAGTTCTTGAAGGTTTCTTAAAGTGATGACTTTAACAAGTGATACTGCATAACTGTAGCATTTCTGCCTTTACCAATAAAATTCCAAAAGTATAGTAAGTGATGGTGTATTACTTTAGCATTTCTACCTTTACTTATAAAATTCCAAAAGCACCAAAAGCCCCAAGAAGTTATTTTGCAAAGTCCAGTTATCCAAAAGTACTATGAGTTTGTTCATTTGCATAATTTCAATAAGCCCGATGAAAGTAAATGTTTAGAGCACAAAGGTATTGAACAAGTGCTGTTTATGCCAGAAACTTATGCATATGTGTATGTGTATATTCATGCTTATTCACAAAACCCTTTGCTGGTAAGTGTTACTATGGCAGACAGATTTCGAAAACACCTACCACTTGTGTTTGATCAGAATATTGTGGAGAACTGGAAAATATTTGAAAAAGAGTATGATATCTACATACAAGCAGCTTATGCAGATAGAGATGCATGCACCAAGGCATTCATTTTGCTAAATCTAGCAGAGTCTGAGGCCATAGAAAGAGAGCGTTCATTTTTGTATGCACCAGCAGTGTATGAAAGAGAAGGGGCGGACTACCATATTGTTGTACAAGCTGAATCAAGAGAAGACCCTGAGTTTTCGAAGTGCAAGTTTAGAGAAAGATACAATCCCCAGATGAATATTACATTAGAGAGGCATTTGTTTTACACAAGAGATTAGAAACCAGGGGTAACATTTGCAACTTATATAACTGAATTGAGAAACAGAGCTAACGTGTCGGTTTGGTGATCTAAAAGATGAGCTGATAAAGGACAGGCTTGTGTATGGTATTAATAGTACTGCTGTGAGAAAGATTTTATTTCATGACAGTGATTTAATGTTGAGCAAAGCAATAGGGATTTGTCAAATCCATGAGGTGACAGAAAAACTTACAAGTATGCTTGCGAGTAACAAAATCATGGTTTCAGTTGGCACCAGAGCAAACGTAGATAGTATGCAACACATGATAAAAAGAACAGGCCTAAGCACGTGTCAGGTACAGGATTTCCAGAGAAGCTATGAGGTTTTCTAGCTAGAAAGTTCCAGGAAAGGCACAAGCTTCAGCGCAAGCTCAGTGCAACACAAACAAATCAACAAAACCCAAATCTAGCTTTATTGCTAACTGTCACAATTGTGGTGCGAATCATGAGTCTAAAAGAGAGAAGTGTTCAGCATTTGGTCAGCAATGTCACAAGTGTAAAAACTGAACCATTTCCAAAAGTTTTGTAAATCAAATAAGCCTCATACAGTTGTAAAGAAAGGTCGCACAAAATAGCAAGTTGATCAAGTAGAGCTGAAACAGTCAGCTTTATATGTAGATGGTGTACCAGTGGTGAAAGAGTTGATTCAGTAAACGTATTAACAAGGAGTGAAGTGTTTTGTACTGTCCAGATCAATGGAAAATCCACAGAGATCAAAGTAGACACTGGGTAAAAGTGTAATGTTATATCAGCACATTTGCAAGAGTGAGAACTAAACAACTCAATGTAACCAGCAGTGTGAGACGTGTTGCTTATGGAGATGAAGAAATTCAAACAGATAGTTCAGTGATACTTTCATGTTATCTGGCTGAGAATTGTTATGATTTTATTCTACATAGTCCGAAGGCCAATGCATTCTTTATTGGGTCTCAAAGATAGTTTAAAAATGAATCTAGTTTCTTTTGCTAAACAAGTTCATCATGTGAGTGCAGTTCCGAGTTCCAATTTCTCCGAAGCCATTTTTCTCAGAGTATGCTGTTTTCAGTGACAAATTGGGCAAACTTCCAGTTGTGTATTCCACGAAGTTAGACTCAGAGGTCACTCCAGTAATCAGACCAGCAAGAAGAGTTCCGATAGCTATGCGAGATTAAGTTAAAGCTCAGTTGGATAAAATGATGCAGCAAGGTGTGATTTGTCAAACTATTCAGATTGAAATTGATCATCAACTGCTAGTTACTATTCCATAGAAGCCTATGCATTCAGCTCCAGCCAGGTTACAAAGAATGATGCTCAAATTGCAAAGAACAATTTCAAATTGGTCTATACTAAAGGCAAATTGCTCTATCTGGCTGATACCTTATCCAGATCGCCCAGAAATACAACAAAACAACTTGATGCAGAGACTTTTGACTTTGATGTGATGTCAGTGCATAATTTATTCACCACTAGACTTGATGAGTTAAGAGATCACACTCAGACTGATCCAATTTCACAGAAGCTCAATCACTATATTAATGTCGGATCATTGTCAAAGCAATCTATTGTATCACTGAAGTGCAAGTGTATTTTCCCTACAGAGTTGAATTGTTGATGGAAGATGGCATAATTTTCAAAGGTCCTCAAATTGCTGTTCCTACTTCATTACAACATGAATATATTCAGATTTTGCATCGTGGTCACCCAGGATCCACATCCACTAAAAGAAGAGCAAGAGAATTAATATTTTGGCCTTCATTATCAAGACAGAGTTCTTTCTTCTTGTTCAGTATACTATAGTACTAGACAGTATTTGCAAAGAGAACCACTTCAGCTAAGTCCAATTCCTGAACTACCTTTGTTCTGCTCAAAGATATCAGTTGCTACAGTAGACTATCAACACTACTTAGTTTTGGTAGACTCTTATTCAAATTGGTTTGAGATTGATCTACTACCAAACCTAACCTCAACTGCAGTTATTACTAAGCTGAAATGTCATTTCTCAGTTCATGGTAGTCCACACAAACTTTTTTCTGACAATGGCATTCAATTCACTGGCCAGTTGTTTCAGAAATTTGCAAAAGAATGGGACTTTGTACATGTCACTAGTAGTCTTGAATATCCTCAATCCAATGGTCTAGCTGAACGTGTAGTACAGAGTCCAAAGCAATTACCTGAAACATCAAAGCATGACAATGCCGATGTATTCTTAAATTTGCTTAATCTCAGAAACATACCCTGTGATGATATTCTTGGCTCACCTGCTCAAAGACTACTTTTCAGGCAAACTAGAACTACACTACCTATTTTTTCAAGTTTGTTGCAGCCTAACCCTAAGAACAATAAAACCATCAAGGCTCAATTGTTTAAGAAGCGTAATCTCCAGAAATCTAGTTATGACAGATAGAGCAGATTACTTTGTCCTTTGATGCAAGGGGAGACATTATGAATTCAGATGACAAAAGGTTTTGATCGAATAGGACAGATTACAGGCATGTGTGCTGAGCCGAGATCCTATTTGGTAGATTGCGAGGGTATGGAGTATTTGGAAGAATTACAAACATCTTCTTCCTGTACTAGAATCATCATCATTGCAGTCACGACATTGTATCTGTGATGCAAACTCTAACTCAAAGAATGAGTCAGACACTGTTTCCGGATCAGAATGTGTTCAAAAGTCGGACTCTGTTCCAGAAAGTGATTTGAAAATTCCACAGGTCAACCATTTTGCAGAAAGTGTCCCAGTTGCTAAATCTAATTCCCAGTTTTATGTCACACAATATGGATAAGTTTCTAAGCCTGATGTAAAATACACTGCAATGTGGACTTGATTGTATATACATGTGTATTTAGTATTGCATAATGCATGTTTATAGATTACCTGTGATTTCTGCATGCCAAATAATCTCATGACAAATTGCATGATCTATTTCTCAAAGAGGGAGGCGTAGATCACAGTGTAAAGTGTGTATGCTATATCTTTAAGAAGCATGATGGCTGTGCGTGCAGGTATAAATTCCCGACACGTGCAATCCCTAGTGCCATTTTGTAGAAGCAGCCAGAGAGTGAGCATGCATGATCATAGTTGTTAGTTTGTATACAAGTTACTTAGGTTATAGTCAGTAAGCTTCTGTAGTGATGTGTTTGTATAAAATAAAGCTGCTTGAACAGGACCCATGAAGACTCGTTTGTGTCCTAACATGAAAGCGACAGGATTTCTGGCCAGTTTCATATCAGATGTAACAATAAAACTAGAAGCAATGATATGGGGGTTGTAAAACAGACATAAAGACAATGATCAAAAGTTCTTTAAAGAATGTGTAAGTGTTAGCCTGTACTATCTGCCTTAGAAACTGTCTCATGTCTAAAACTGCATCCTTGAAAGACACTGGTTCAAACAAAAGATTTCTTAACTTTGTGTAATACACAAAGGAAAAGGGGTCTGCTTATGATCGGAATGATATGTACATATGGATACTGGTGAGAAGGAATTAACTGCCTCAGCTGTGACCTGAACCTAGAATCTTTGCAAAACCATTTTATTTAATTATCATCTAAAGCAATGACATAGCAGGGACTTCATTTTACCATTAAACATTCCAATAAATACAAATTGTTGCCCATTAAAATAACACAAGTTTGGGGTGCTTATTGCAAAGATATTCAAATAAAAAGTGAGAAAGTCTTAAATGTCTTAGCTGGCTTAGAACCCCAACACTTAGAAATGCCATGTATGTTACAGTGCCAGCTCTAACATGGTTAGTAAACCCTGTATGTCAAAGGGATTGATAAGTTCCTTGGGTTATACTATTTCTGTGTATTTGTATGCCTTCTGTGTGAGGGTGGTGCATATTCTTTCTGTGCACATGTGAGGTTTTACTGAGGCCTGTAGTTTCTTCTCACATTGCAAGGATATATGGCATTTTGGTATATAAAGTGCCATGCCTCTGAGTATGGCAAGAAAGAGAGAGAGAGAGAGTAACTGAGGTGTGTGTGTGTGTGTGTGTGTGTGTGTGTGTGTGTGTGTGTGTGTGTGTGTGTGTGTGTGTGTGTGTGTGTGTGTGTGTGTGTGTGTGTGTGTGTGTGTGTGTGTGTTATACTTTCTGTGATAGACTGGTGTTCCATTCAAGGTTAGTTGGTTGTCTTATACCAAATGAGTGGTGAGATGGAATTGGGTTCCACTGTATCCTCAAATAAGATAACTATAGTATTAGAAAATGAAAAATGAATGAACATTAGTGAAATCAAATCACAAATAGAAACACACACACACACACACACACACACACACACACACACACACACACACACACACACACACACACACACACACACAAATACGGAGAAAGCCCTCTGCTTAGGCATTATTAGACCTTAATCACCATGCTGGGGATTTCCTAGCTGAAAGAAAAAAAGATACTCTTATGAGAAAACTCAGTAACTAATTGCCCAGAGGCTTCTTTTGGTCCAGTGGCAGTAATTCAAGCACAGTATGCTGGAGATCTTAGATTTGAGTCCAAAATGAGATCTAATAGTTTATTTTCACTTCTATGATTGCTACTGAAATATTGGCTTCTGTCACTGGAATTATTGAAATCTCAGTGCTACCCCTCTCAGTCACCCTTCATTGACTGGCTTCAGACCATGATAGGAATATATGTAGACAGTTATCTGTCCTTTGACCAACATGTGGCCAATGTAGTAAGAAAATCATTCTATGTCACCTGACTTCTAAGTAAGGGCATAGTATCCAAGTCCATGAAAGTCATAGTTTGACTTTATTCAGCCCTTATCAGACCCTTCATTCAGTTTAATGTCCCCTTTGGCATGTACCTGACCAGACATTTGCAACAGTTAGAATGCCCGCAAAGGTTCCTTACCAGGAGAATCCAGGGTATACACACATTGTCCTGTATAGATCACCTTAAAGCCATATCTCTATACTCTGTCTCCTACAGAATACTGAGATGCGCTCTTTGCCTGGAATTCAAGGCATCTTTGGATCCAGCCCTGATGGACCTTTTGCACATCTGCAGAATGAACAGCATCACTACATCCAAGGATTTCAATTTTTCTTGTGATATAAATAAGACATGTTGGTGAGACGGGAATCCACATCCTTTGGGAGAGGCTCTCCATCCATGTGAAGCTGAGTCCACCCTAACGCTATTTAAATGTAAATGTGACCAACGGATGGAAAATTGGAAATTCACCCCAGGTCTAGCCCCCATGTCTCCAACCTCGAGAAACTTTCTAACATACTCTCTCCTAAGAAATGCCCATGATACATAGGGACAAAATTGGGTTGGATCGCATGGCTAGGCTTATAAAGGCCCTGGTAGTCATTACCCTAGTATATGCCTATGAACGTATGATCTCAGTGTAATATTATTAAAGCCAAAAATATATGTTTCATGCTGCAAACATAAATACCAGAGGGCTTCTTATTTCTGGCTATCCAGTACTGCCTGTCTTGTCACTCATCTCAAAAGAATATACTATTAAACATGTTTTGTTTTTAAGAGGAGATACACAAATTGCAGATTAGGTGTCCCAAATAATCTTTATCTGTTTTGAAAGATCTGAATTTATGCTTGACTTGGGGTTTTGTAAACAACACCGTCTGTCAGCAACAAGAAGGATTGCTGATGTTTAAAAGCTGTTTTTTCTTGCAGTCTGTACTGGTATGGTGCTAAAATTACCTATATCTTAATACAGTCTGGCTATCACATAATGTGATCCTAGTGAGGAAATACATGCCTGTGTAGTAACTAAAATACAACTGAATAATGATTTTATTTAAGAGGTCTCATTTACTATAATGTTTGCTTTATTGCTTTACCATTTTTACTATTAATGCTAAATCTTTGAGTTGAAGCACAAAAATAAAGAATGACTGATAAAAGCAACAAGGCAATGATTGCTATTCCAAAAGTGCCTGAAATTCTTGTCAGAAGTTGTTTTCTTACATTAATAGTGACATTCAAAATAATAAAACATTAACAGATGTCCAGTGCTATAAAACTTGCATTTGAATGCGTCGTACAGAAGAGCTGTGTATTTGCTTAGTGGATGACAACTCATTTTATTTAGATTTATACCACATTTACCCAGCATGGCTCAGCAGAAGCACAGGCTGTTTCTAGTATAATCCTGACTTTTTCAAAATCCTCAGGTTGGCAGATGGGGAGACTTAAGACGCTTAGCAAAATGAAAAATATGCTTTAATAATGTTTGAACTTCCCAGTTTCTAAAGGTACTTTCAGCTTGATCTCACATTAATTCCTGTTGTCCCTCATTCAAGTTACATTGTAGCACAAATATGTATGGCCAACACTGGCCTGGGACAGACATTTAAAAGGAAACTAAAACTCTAAAATGTGATTGCTGATACAAGGATCTGTTACAGGATTTGTAATGGAAGTGTAAACTGCAATGTATGCTGCTGTGCTTTGACTCCCCTTAGATTTACTCTTGACACCTACATGCATACAGCCGCAGCAGTAACTGTTTAAGTTATATAATTTTACCTCAGTTTCATCACATATGTGTTTGTGACAATTATAACTGATGCAAAGCTCAATCTGTTCTGTAATGAAACACAGACGTAGTTTGCTGCAACCAGACAGAATAACACCATGCATGTGAGCCTGTTTAAAAAGGTAACCTTTCTTCTGACACAAACTTAACTTTTGTGAAAAGGATTATACATCTATAATGCTTTTTTATTCAGATGTATAGCATACACATGTAACTTCAGGGGTTTTTGGAAAAACAGACAACACCTTCTGGGAAGTAATGCCATTTATTGTCTTTTACTGTAAGAGATGACTAAGATGTTTACTCATCTGTTTTGATGATAAAACAAGTGATGTAACTGAGCTAGATGTCAGTGTTGCTTTTGTACATCTGATATGGGCATTGATCAGCTTGCCATGAAATTACTGTGGCAGAGACCACAGGACATCAATTTCTGTTAAACTCGCTCAATCTATCCTGTACTGCATTCAAAGTCCAGCAGACCTCATATGTTTTTTAGATTACAACACAGTATGTAGTTTAATACAGCCTAATGCCTAAGCTCGGATATTCACTTTTGATTATTAATAAAATGTGAGACTGAGGGTGTTTTCATACAGACAACCATATATGGCAAGACAGACTTACTCTTCCTGCACACAACCACGTTTTACCCATGAGCACTTTGGGATATAGAGTTTGCAGTTCACAGCATATAGAATAGTTAATTGTGGCAAATCTTAGCTGTGTAGATAACCCATATGTATTTTTACAGGTAATCTAAAGTTACCTCATGACTCACACTCAAGTTATTTCCTTAGCTACATGGCTGCACTGACACTGGTTAACTCAATTAACTTGTCATGGACATTCATTGCTTTTATAGCATACAACACTACAACACACTATAAATAATTCAAATGTATACTATGCTATTATGTAGGCCCAAGGAACTGGGCCTCACAAAAGTACAGTCATTTGCTTTAAAAGTTACCTTAACCACCTAACACAGTGTGTATGCCGGGTAGATGAGCTGTCATCTCATCAGGAAACAACATTAGGTGTGCCACAAGGTTTGGTATTAGGACCATTACTGTTTAATATCTTAAAACAAAATGCATACAGCCTCTCTCCCAGCACACATGAAAGCAAATGCAGATGACTCACCCCCCCCCCTGACTGCCTCCACAGGCAAGCAATCGAGCACTCTTTCAGAAGCGCTGAAAGGGCTCACCAAAGAAAGATTGTCTGGAGCCCTGATTCTGCGGGCCTCCCCTGCTGAGATGGCAGCATCTTCCATTATTGTTCATCCCTCTGTCTCTAAGGAAACTTTCATCCTGTGTGTCCTGGAAAGACCTTTGTGATTTTATGAACCACATCTACCCAGTACCTCTCTAACCTTTGGGAAAGGGTCTGGTAGGTGTGGAAAAACATACTCCAATGGCAGACAAGGTCTTGCCTTTCTGTTCACACCTGGTAAGCATCTCTATTACCTTAGGCCCAAAAAGAGAAGAGCCATCAAAAATGGCATCATTGAAGGAAGACTTGAAGGACTCCACGAAATCATAAAGGCACATCCAGGCCTGCTACCTGGGAGAGATACCTGAACCCACGGTCCTATTTGTTCCATCTGCTGCATAAGATACGAGTTTCATGAAAGAGTTTACAACTGAGTTGAGGGTGGCAAGCTCAGCGGTGACATTATCTGCAACCATGTCAGCTACAGCTCCTTGGAGGGAGTCTGAAAGTTCCTTCAACAGATCCCTCTGTAATCTGGTAAAGTGGGTCAAGTAGTTCAGTGACCATAAGGCAAAGGTCACTGATGAAAAGATGTGCTTCCCATATCTATCCATGGTCCTGGAATCTTTATTTGGAGGATGGATAGAGGAACTGGTCTACATAGTTCCTTTTTAGTGGCTGCCACCATGACCATGGCATCAACTGCTACATCTTTAGTTAAGAATGGTTTGTCTTTGGGGGCAGTAATGTACTTATTTGGCCTCCTAAGAGTAAGTTTTATGGAATCTGAGGTCTCCCAAGCCTTCCAAGAGATGAATTCAATAAGCTCATCAGATGGAGGGGTCAACCAAGAGACTGAGGGGTGAGACCTGAAAGCCTTCAGGTATACTGACTCCTCAGCTGAAGGGAATGTGGACTGCCAGTCACCTCTCTGCTTTAAAATTTCCAGGATGTCTCCAAGAGAGACATCTTCAGGAGGTGACCATGGGGACTCTTCTGCTTCATCGAGGTCAGTATCGGATGTGATCGACTCCTCTGGGGAGTCAAGATGCTTCCTTTTGCAGGTCCTTTTCCGAGTGACCTCCTCGGTGAGGTAGACTGGGGAAGTTTCAGAAAAGAGGGGTGCCCCCTGTTGGACATCCTCTGGACTGGGGTCTCTGTGGTCCTGTGGAGAGGGTATGTGAGAAGACAAAGACACCTGTGTAGAACTGGGAGTAAGATTCTAGATAGGCTGTGTCTTAGACTGGGATGTAGTCAAAACCCTCCTCATGACCTTAAAGGCAGTCCACTCCTGTTCTGAAGAACACTCCAGATCTGACAAAAGGGCTGTGGGGGCTGAAGGAATCTCCAGCGCAGGAGACAAAAGCTCTGAGGCAGAGGTAGGAACAAAAATTCAAACACGCCGAAGCCCCTAGAGGCAGGGTCGGATCCGTAGAGATCCAAACTGGCTCCATGGACCTGACTGGAGAATGTCAGCTCCTAGAAGTTTCCTGCTCCAACTGGGCAGAAGCGCTCAGAACAGACATCAGATCTGAAGAACCTATGGGTCCTGAATTTGATACAGACTGAAGTTGGACATCAGAATCTTCTGGCTCCTAAACCAGTGGATGGATCACAGGAGGAGCATGCGCCAAAGGGGAGGACTGTGTCTGATCCGATTCCTTTGAGTTCAGATCCAATAACATCTTGGCCAAAGCTGGTGTCTTTAGCAGACTCTGCACTATCCTATCCACATCTTCATCAGACAAACTCCTGGTAGACTGAGTAGAAAGGGTTTGAGACCTTGACTTTGTCAAAAAGGAAGATGGGAGTCGAGAAGGTATCAGTTCCTATGAAGGCGAATGGCTAAAATATCTAAATTCTATGGGTGCTGAAGAGGTTGGAGCCAAGGGTTCCAGCTGCTCTGATGAACTCTTGGATCCAGCAATGACTGCCTGCTCTGAGGGTTCTGTTGAAGCAGACAGTTTAGGAGCTTTTTGCTTCAGCTCTGAGGAAGACTTTGGTGCCGAAGAAGCACATTTTTGAAATTTTTCAGATTTCTCAGACTTGGTGGTGAACTCTGGTGAGATAGCCTCGGAGAAAGGTGTTTTCAGCAGTCCCTTCAAAATAATTTTTTTTTTGCACTCCCTTAGAGCCCTTTGGTTAAAACCATGGCATATGGAGCAAGAATCTTGGGAGGTGAAGAGGCCCCAAGCAATACACACACAAAGTGTGTGAATTATTAAGGGGCATCTTCTTTCCACAATGCTCGCATTTCTTGAAACCAAAGGGTTTCCCTTCTTGCTTTTGAGACATTCTTAACAACTAACAGAATATAATTAAAGGAGAATTAATACACACAGGGAGAAAGCTAAATTTTAAAAGGTAAAGATAGATTTTTAGTAAGAAATCGTCCTCTAACTAAAATGGACAATAAGGGAAGAAGGGAAGAGGAATTAGGGGGATAAACATCCTCTAACTTAAACAGACATTAGTAGATGTCCTCTAACTTAAATATACATATATATATATATATATATATATATATATATGTGGGTCTACATATTTTCGTCGAAAACTCATTTTGTCAAATCTCATTTCACAGGAACCAATTCTCTGAAAGCTCACTTTACTGAAAACTCATTTGAAAGAATCTTATTTCACTGAAAGCCTAAAAACCTAAATTTCAGTATACTACAACTTAAACCATAGATATGCACACTTACAACACCAATGACTAATACTTTCCAGAACCTGAAACCTATCTATTTACTCTCTTAACAGAAACCACTTTAACAGAAACCACACAATAGAAGACCAAACTAGGTGTGGGGGGGGGGGCTATGCCATCCACACCCCCACAATATGAGGGGCTGTGCCCCCCCCACACCCCTAACTATATATACTAACTCCTGGATTGCACTACAGTGGGGAAAAGGGCATATACCTTTTACTTCTCTTACAGTACTCTACACACTGCCACTACTACTATTCAGTGAAATGAGAATCAGTCAACTGAGTTTTCAGTAAAATGAGCTTTCAGCGAATTGGCCCCAGTGAACTGAGATTCGATGAAATGAGTGTTCGACGAAAAGAAGTAGACCCATATATATGTATATAGTTCCCCTGTAAAATCTCAAATTTCAATATCTCAAAACTATAAAGGTGAAGGACTCATAAACCTGAAACCCAAAAGCACAAAACACACAATCACGAACGTACATACATACACCATACACCACACAACACACACACCATTCTACCCACATCACACAAACTATACAACCCTACTCTACATGTAAGCAGGGAGGCTGCACCCTCATGTGGGGGGCTGCACCCCCCCATGTTGGGGGCTGCACCCCACACCCCCCTACTTATATATACCAACTCCAAGTTCGCACAAACAGAAAAAAAAAAAAGCAAACTCAGACCCAGGCATTCTACAGTCCCTCGCACACACACACACACACACACACACACACACACACACACACACACACACACACACACACACACACACACACACACACACACACACACACACATCACACATCACACATCCCACATCACACATACACAAACACCAACACATACTTCCACCTCCCTACCTTAACCCACACAGATAACTTACAAAAACACTCACATACACTCACTCACCTTAAATTCCTCACATACACTCACTCACCTTAAATTCTAGACTCCATCCCAGCCAAAAACTTCACATAACGTAGCATAAATGCATAAAGGCATATTTGAGATATTTGGATTCACGCTTATGCACTTTCGCTGTTTTGAAGTTTCACCTTTATGGTCTCGGGATACTGAAATTCGAGATTTCAGTATTTTGATATTATAAAGGGAGCCAAATACATATATATATTTATATATATATATTTTTTAGATTGGTTAACCGGAAAAGTCCGACTTGGAACAAAGCCAATTTTCAGCGGAGGCACAGGGAGAAACACTCCAGACGCATGTCTTTGTAATATATATATATATATATATATATATATACATATATATATATATATATATATATATATATACATACATATATTACATACACATATATATATTACATACATATATATATATATATATATATATATATATACAAAGACTATGTTGAACTGTATGAAACTATAATAAACTGCCTAATAATACAAAGATAAATTTTAAAAAAAGTAAAACACTTAGCCCAGAGCTTGCTTCAGAGCCTCCTTGGTAGAGCAGCAAATGAGATCTGAGGAAGCTAGGGAGTTGAATTACGGGTAAGGAAAAATGCCCACAAGCTTTGCTGAAGGCCTTGAGCTTTTGAAATGGCCAAGATGGATCTGTTAGATTGGATCTGACCCATCAATGAAAATAAAGGCGAGACTGACAACATCGCATTAACTATAAACTGTGACTTCCTAATAAAGTCAAACCTTTTGTGTCTGGCCAGGCATAGCTCAGACGTATCTACTCCTTAGTTTCCTGTATTATCAGGTTTGACTAACCTACGTTCCTCTCAGCTAGCCAAACTTGAGCAATTGTATAATAAGTTTGCAAAGTCTGCAAATAACTACATTAACTCATTCATTCCAATGGAGCTCAGGAAGTTTGCACTGTAACTTCCAATCGACGGAGCATAAGCCTTTTGACAGAATCAAATTATGTCCTCACATTTCAAAGAAATATTCATATCTCTGGAACAACAGGGTTTATGAAAGAAGGATAAATTGCAAACCCTTCAGCGCAAACTATTTTTATAGTGGTAGTGTTCTTTAGGTTCTAGATTTTGAACCGAATTTTATAAGTCACAGTAAACGCAGTAACTATTACATTTGTATTATTTTGTAAACAAGTTATAATATCTCAGCAATCACTCACATTATACACATACTGTCAGCAGCACTTTATTCAGCTAGCTGAGAGCTTTCATAGGAGTCTAAGAAGTTACTGTCTGTGTTACTTCTTGCTGAGATATTTAGAAAAATGTGAAAATTATGTTTATCTAAATGAATATCATGAAACAACAGTTAATATCTAGTTACCTGCACTAAACAGGTGTCAAATGTTAATGCAGTTGAGTTTACCATTGTGTAAGCTTTAAGATGAAATATTTTAAAACCTTGTACATACATGGTTTTGGAATTATTGATGCAAATATAAACAAGCAATATTTGATGCCTAGAGATGTCAGTAGGAGTTAACTGCAGATACACCTGGAGGAGTCACCTGGATGTATATTTAAACAAATGCATCACCACTTTGGACTTCAAACTCTTAACTGGCTTTAGCTACCTAATCTATTAGCCTCCATAATATTATCTACAACTCAGACAGATGTTTTGCCACCAGCAAAGTTATTAAACTAATACACACCCCACACAGAACTGCCTTCACTGAACCAACACTTAAGTTATTCTCAAAAATCATAATGGTTTCTTCCATACTTTGAGTATGTTGTAACATCAGAAATATCTAATATCATCTACTATTTAAACCCAACCTGAAAACATACGTCAAACAAAACGATCCCGCACTTGTAGCACCCTCATTACAAAGCCCCTTTCTTAGTCTAATTATTTCCTATCTACATTTTGAAATCCTAATGAAATCATACTAATTAATCTACCATTTCCTTTAATAAGTCCACTCCTTATGCAGTTGAATCATATAATAAAATGCTCATACTTTGTTAGCTGTATTTATGTTTCAAGTGAATAACTGGTCAGGTAAAAGTTTCATAAGTTTCATCTGCTGTCTGTATACTTAAATTTCAGTGTGACTTTATACATAAACCATAAAGTAATGCTGAATGTTCTTTAGGTATGTGTGACTTTAGAATGCTGTAAATGCTGTATTATGTAATTAATATGCAGATCAGCTGTTAAACTATATATAACTCAATGTTATGTAGTATATTTTGTTAGCTAATGCTAACCGACTGTGAAAAGCATGAAATGTAGAGTTTTCTCCCCAGGCCTCTCTTGAAATGGGCTTTGCCCAGTCAGACTTTCCTGGTAATCAAAGGCTAATAAGTAAGTGAGTAAATACATAAGTAAATATTTACCTTAAAACAGTGGAGTTGCCTTTTAGAATTAACTAGCCAGTATGCAAAATTCAATAAATGCATACTTAATTTCTCTATACATTTGAACAAATACACAAATGAGAAGTGACACAGATCAAGTATGTACATTTTAGTATGTGATTTCTGTAAATCACTACAATGTTTGCATTAGAGTCTGTAATAAAAATGTTAAGTTTTTTTTATAAATGCATGCCTGCTTCAAAGCTACAAAGACAATATGATTACTTTTACTTAATGCTGTGTAGTGAATTATATAAGTTGTTAAATACTGGCTGCTATCTTGTTACAGAACATGGGACCTTCCATACAGTGAATATAATAAAGATGTAGCTATATTTATTTTTATATTTATATTTATGTATTGTATTTACAGGGAAAGCATAAAGGCTTTGAATATAGTGCTGGCCTACTGGTTTAATCTTGCTATTTCTATTTTTCTCACTAGTGACCCAGGTTCAGCAGGTTTATTCCAGTGCCAAAGGACTAACTGGGCATAATTGTATCAGATGACCGACAGGAAATTCTTGCATCAAATGAGAGTGTGTGTGATACAGCATACTCAATACTGCCACCTGGTGAAGGGTAGGAAGCATAAGTGAATATGCCATTTGGCATATACCTATGACAGTGGTGTGGATGCAGAGGACATGCACCAGGAAGCATCTGCACATTATTACCCAGTCCTGCCATTACAGCACACAGATACCATTTGATTGTTATAGACAGTTGGATCCAGAACTATGTCTGAAAGTGCTTCATATTGTATTTGAGTATAGCTGAGTAGCATTAAGAACTGGTGGGCATCTGGTGTGGGGAGTTTGGGACAGCAGTGCACCTGCTTTATGCTCCTTTCCTACAACTGGCTTTGCTTGGTAGATATATTCCTTACTGGATTTGGGGCGCATTCTCTAATTCATTTTTTCTTCCTATTTAGAGTTCATTGTCACTGCTGCACCAAATTTGTCCAAGAACCATGCCCTTGACTGTTCAACTCAGCCTTTCATGAGGTGGTGCCAGTTTACCTTTTCTATATGATAGCCTATTAGTAATACTCTTATCATTCTCTGTGTTTACCTGCATTTGAACTGATCATTGTAATAAATGCTGCAGACAGGGTAGTGCATCTGTTAATCTACTAATGTAAATAATACGTCCTTTTAATCTCCTCTGACAATGTAACTTTTGCTAAAATATTTGCTGACGGTGCCTTGATGCTTAGTCCTCATAAGCCTATTATTCTGAACATTACAGGATTACAGTGGTTTGAGGAAGCCCTGGTTAATTTTGGAAAATTCAGCAACAATGATTTTTACTTGATTTTAACCTTGATGGAATTGGTTTTAAGTAACAATTATTTGTATTATGAGGGAGAATTTTTTAAGCAAACTAAAGGTATCGCAATGGGAGCAAGATGCGCCCCTGTATACACTAATATTATCCTTTCAGCTTGGGAGGATAAATTTATATTGAACTCCCCGTACAAAAAGTATTGGAAGCTGTACAAACGTTACCTTGATGATATGTGTTTTTTGTGGATTGGGACTGAGATGGAATTTTTGTAATTTTTTGAATATATTAGCCAGTCCACTAGCTTTCTGAAATTTACATATGTGATGGATAAAATCTCTCTAAAGTACCTGGATATTTTTATAGGAAAGGGTGAAGATAATTTCTTCTCCATAGTTTATAGAAAAGAGACTTATTCTAATTCATTCTTAGCTTATGATAGTGCACACCCCCATCACCAAAAGAAAGGCATTATAAAAGGACAGTATGTGAGGGGGAGCCGAATGTCTTCTAGAGAGGCAGACTTTATGGATGAATGTGATAAACTAAGGGAAATGTTCTTAGCTAGAGGGTACCCCTATAAATTAATAAAAGAAATAGAGGATGAGGTAAAGATAGGAAGAAATGATAAATTTATGCCAATTTTAGGCTTAATGAACTGGCAAATAGAACAACGTAAAGTTGAACAATATAATGGCTGTAGCAACTTGGTAATGGATTTTAGTGGAGAAGCACAAAAAATAAGGAACATGTTTGAGAATGAATGGACTAAATTTGGGGAAATTTCAGACCTGACCAGCCTATTTTCTTCCCCCTTAAAATGTACATTTATAAAAGGTAAAAGTCTAAAAAATTTTTTTGAAAGCAAAAGAAATAACAGAAATTTTAAAGAAGGAAGGGTAGGCACATTTAAATGTGGTAGGTGTAATCAGTGTATTTATGTTATACCCAGGGACACCATCTATTTAAAGAGGAGAGATTTGTTGATTCAAAGCAAACACTTTGCAAACTGTCAAACTAGTGGAATCGTTTATCTAGCTACGTGTAAAAAGTGCGAAGCATTCTATGTAGGAAAATCCGAGAGAAAGCTAAAAAATAGAATGTATGAGCACTATTATGATATAAAGATACAGTGTGTCAACAATGCTCTTTTTAGACATAAAGTGAACTGCGAGCAAGCCTCTTTCACTTTTTTTGTTCTAGAAGTAGTTGACAAAGATTTGAGGGGAGGCCCCTGGGAAACATCAATTGAATACAAGGAATTGTTATGGCAAATATATTTAGAAGCCAACAAAACCCCTGGGCTGAATGATTGCCTTTCCATTGCCTCAGTATTAAAGATGAGAGCGGCCAAGCTCTAACCTTTCATTCCTCTATTCCCTTTTTGACCTTTATGTTTTAAAATGAAAATGTGTAATATTTTTATATTTATCTGTATTTTTATAACCTGTTTTTTATGCACATATGCACTTTAAATGTTGAATAAGAATATTCATATTTATTTATTTACATATGAAATGTTTAGGCTATTAAAGTATTAAGGTGTTTTACTTCATTAGGTATACATATATAAAATATTCCTATTTTAGTCAGTAGATGGCACTGTTGGACTTAAGGAATACATAGGCAAGTGATCATTATGTTTATTTCTTTTCATTTGTTGTTTAAAACAGTTTTAAGATTAGGATATATATTAAAGTTTTTAAACATACATTTTTAAACATACATATTAATTTGTTTATCATTATTACAATTTAATAAAACAAGGTTTCTTAAAGATTAAGTAATTTGATAAAAAGAACACGGCAAAGTAAGCTTTTTAATTCAAGTTTTCTATTTGACCTGGTTAATTTTTAATTGTTTAATTAGGTAATTGATTGTCCAATTATCTAATTACTGTGATTTGGGTATGTATTTATTGTGCAAAGTAAGCTTAGTATGTATTCAGTCACATCCGAGGAAGTGATCCAAACGAAAACGCAGTGGTGGGAATTAGCGTTTATGAGTTTTGAACTGTTTGCTGTGTTGCTGTGTTGCTGTGGTGTCGTGGATTATTAAATATTCAAAAAAAGACTTTGGCGCCTTATTTCCTCCACAAGTGACTTGGTTTTGTGGGCTATTATTCTGAACAGTCATAGTGTGCAGACTATTAATTATTGGATTATGATGATCATTTATACTGTGCAACTAGAAGCTACACAGAAGTAGAACATATGCAAGTTACAGCAAGAAAAAGAACAGATACTGTGAGGTAAAATGGGAGGCATACATTATAGATAAACAATTAATTGTACTATATTTTATAGCAATATTTGGGCTAGGCTTTTACAGTTAATCTTAGCATTTTAGGATTATGGTTAATGACAGAGTTTTAGGGTCAGGGGTAGGGATGGAGTTTTAGGGTTAGAGTTAGAGTTAGAGTTTTAGTGTTAAAATTAATACATTTACATGGCATTGGTTACTGACATTGATCAAGCATAACATGCATTTACATCCCAGATGGTATGATAAGCAAACAAGTTATGCATACATGCTAGGTAACAGACTCCAATTATTTTATGATCTGCTTGGAATGAAATTGCTGCTTTATTTAGCTGCTACTGTTTCAATCTATTTCATTTGACCAAACATTTTATGATACTCTCCAGCAGTCTAATGCACACTTTCAATCTTTGTATGACTGAGGTGCAATGCTGTGTATGAAATGCCTGTTGTGTTGTTCTAAATGTTATCACTGCTGTTTGAATTACTGTTACAGATGATGTAATAACTTGTAGTCATGGTTTCATAGTGCTACTGTAGTATATGGAGCAACATGAGTAATTTGGGAGAAATACAACTTTGTTAAACTCTAGTCAGTACTCTTCAGCTCTAAACTTGTACTAGAACATAACAGAGCCTAAAGATGGCCAGAACAAAACAGCAGTAAAAAGATAAAACAGCTTTTAAGTTCACACACACACACACACACACACACGCACGCACGCACACGCACACACACACACACACACACACACACACACACACACACACACACACACACACACACACACACACACACACACACACACACACACACACACACACACACACACACACACACTGAAATATGGAATACTGATGTGCCAAACAACTTTTAAATATCTTTATCCATCAGAGGGGCACAGCTTCTGGCTGCTGTCTGTGTTACTGCAGTTTTGTAGCTTTCAAAGCTGTAAAACAGTGTGGTTCTACACATCTTGTTTTTGCAATTAGTAGCACATCAGAATATGTAAAGCTCCATGTCCTTATAAGAATTTTGTTTGTTCTCAGTGATCATAAGTTAGTTCTTGTGTGCTCTTGAAATATTTGTCTCAAATACGTTATGATCAGAAACCCAAAGTTGATATTAGCTAATTCATTACCAAGGTTACTTGTGAAATCTGTGTTGGGGCAAGCTGAAAATATTAATTATACTATTTTCCAGGAATTGTTAATGAGCTAGTTATGCACAAGTGTTGGTCAGGTACTTACCTGTAATTATTGTGTGACCTATTGTGTCCACTATTTGATAGTTTGGCAAGATGTACATATATTCATTTTACAGTTTCACTAGTTGTATTTTTTTTTCAGACATTAACACAAGCTAACTTCATAAACACTTCATAAATATTATTGTATTTGCTGGATATTCCCAAAAATAAATTTGATATGCCTTTTTGGTATATGATTAAGAGGCTGGCCACCTTTTATAATACTATATGCTGCCTCTGTGTTCGCACCATGATAACAGAAGTAAGCCAAGTAGCATAAGGGATTGACAGATGTGTGGCTTTCATTGGTCAGGAAGGCAGCATTCCTGCTTGCTGCTGTTACGAGGTTCTTTATTGCCATCAATCTTAAGTAATCTTCCTGAGACATAAAAGCAGTTTAAGGCAAGACATTTATTGTTCAGAATAGCATGGCAGAAAACTGAGATTACACATAAAGTAAAGGCATGTGAAATTTAAGACAAATCTAACTCTAAAATGGCAGACCTAAGTACATGAAACAAGGCTCAGTTTAGCCCATATGGTATCTTTCCTGAAATATTCTTTTAGTCATACTCCAACAAAATAGTATAATCATCATTTAGTACCTGCTAAGACTTGTTACACTTTAGAATGTTCTTATCTCTGAATGGTTTCCCTTGAGTTCAATATATAAACAATGCTGCATTCATTACGGAACTTGTAATAAGACAAGGACAAACTATAAAGATGTATTATTTATATTCTAACTGCTTTTCCTAGATAAGCAATTTTGCATAATAATCCTTTGTTTTATAACAAAGCAAAACTATGAATTTCATCTAAACTTGCTACATGCAGCTGCTCTACCCATGCCTCATGGAGTACAAACTTTTCTGGTTTGGCATACCTTGTAATTCTGAAATACAGGAATTCATTTTGACAGTTGTTGTAATGTTTACATTTTAGTACTTCTCTCTAAAATAGCTGCTTTTTTCAATACACTTTATTAAATGGTCACTACAAAATGTTGGATAGTTTCTTCTTCAGGTCAGCTTTAACCATTTTCACTTGCTGTCCCTCTTGGTGCAATTCATATTAGTGCAATTCATATTACTTTATTACATATGCCCCCCCCCCCCCCAACACAGTCTCTTGTTAGCATACCCTATCCTGTGCTAGGTCTGGACAATGTATTTATTTTTCTGCTAGTTCTGTACCTGCTGTCCTCAGTCTGCACACTTTCAGTCAGCCTGTTTGGCTCCACATTTTCAACAGTGTTGCTTAGCTCTGATGTGCTTTAAGTTAGTTTCATGAAATGTTTCTTCCTAATCCTTTGTGCTTTCACAACTTAGGTTTTGTGGACTTTTTCTTCCAAATGCCCATCTGTTTGCCATTTTCAGTACATTACCTCTGTCCAGTATTTCACTGATGTTCTTCTATGTCTTAACTTGCATATACCTTTGTTAAGTGAGCATGCCCTTTTTATATTCAGCTCCTCTGCTTATCAGCTTAAAGCATTTCTTTCAATTGTGCCTGTTTTTACCACATTGTTACATTCAATATCTCTTTACTCTGGTGACTCTGTCCCATTTTGCTGCTAAAATGCTCTTTAGGTTCATAAGTTCATAGGTACTTACTAGTCTAATGATCTGTGAGGATCTTCAGAAGCTTAGCCTTACATTCCCAACAAGTTTCAAGAATTAGTATTTTTAGTACAACTAAACCAGAGCTCCTTGTATTATGAATACAAATAAGCCAGGGACAGAAAGACATTTAAATGCTATCCATGTCTATAAGGTACAAAGATGCCAATCCAGGGGTGAAATTGTGGCATCCCATCTATTCGTCCTGATTATGTTAGAATATTGTAAGAGACTTACTTTGTTGGACTTGTGATGTGTAGTAGATATGAAAAGATGGGGTTAGTAGAGGCTTTGAAGTGAAGTGAAGTTTTATATATAGATATGTATGTGTTGTGTGTCTTGTAGGTAATGTCCCAAGACATATTTAGATTTATATGTATAGGGCTTTAGCTTTAAATGAGCTGTAGATTAGCTCTAGTAAATGTTCAGCTTGATTGTTATCAGCTTAATCAATCAATTCACTTGATTATTGAGTTAATTGTGATATGAATGAGTATTTAAAAACTTGCTATGAGCTCAATGGATTAGATCTGAGGAAGCATACATTGTGGTACGTGAAAGCGCTCATCTGTTCTTTGTCTTTGGAATAAAAGGTTTTACAATTTTCTAATCTTTTTGGTGTATTTTCTCAATTGGACTATTTTGGGATTCATGCGGGTTTGATTAAGCCCTGACCATCTTTGTGTTGAGTCCACCAGTGTCTGTTTACTCATTTCGTGGTTTTGTGACTGGAGGACTCTGCTGAGTAGTTGGTGCCTATCCATAAATATGTTAGAATATTGTAAGAGACTTACTTTGTTGGACTTGTGATGTGTAGTAGATATGAAAAGATGGGGTTAGTAGAGGCTTTGAAGTGAGGCAGATATTGTCCCTCAGTAACCTGTAAGATACTGTAAAGAGAGACAGGGCTTTGTGATGATCAGTGTAATTTTTCTGATTAAGGACCTTGATTTGCTTAGTGAGAAAGCTATGTGGTCAATAGAATTGTGTAAGGTGTTTGGACTGGTGCACACTGAAGGGGACATTATACTCAATGATTGGCCTAATGAGTGCAGAATACAGTGGAATGATTACCTCCCTGGACCTGAATGCCATATCCTTACTAATAAGCTGTGCAATGAAAATGGACTTCCTTACAAACAGTAGATATGTAGTGATCGAATATCAGCTTATTGTCCACATGAGTTCCTAGATCCCTCACTACTGGGTCAATTTTCAGGGATGTGTTGTCTATTTGATAGCTGCAGGGAGCATCCTGCTTGCTGAAGCATACAATTATACATTTACTGACATTTAGTTTTAGGCTGTGGCTTTGACAGCAGATGTTTGTTTGGGAAAGGCCTTCCTGAAGGATCTTGGTATCTTCTGGAGAGTTTATGATGGCACCAGGTTTATAGTCATCAGTAAACTTGGCTAGCCATAAGCCAAAGAGGAGTAGCCCAAACACCAAACCCTTAGGTATACTGCTAGTGACAGGTCTTTTGGAGGAGATAAATCTACTAACCTTAATTTGTAGAGTTCTGTTCATGAGCCAGTTTGCTATCCAATGAGTTGCACAGGGACTTGCATTTAACTGGGTGAGTTTATCTACTGTGCTCGAATACTGGATTGTATCTAATGCTTTTGTGAGATCTGCATATGCGCTGTTACAGATTTTCCTCATCCAGTACTTCTGTAACTTTTTCAAAGAAGTTAACCAGATTAAGTAGACAGGATCTGCCCTTGACAAAACCAAACTGTCTCTAGTCGAGGTTGTAGGCAGCCCCCATATTGTGGGTAACAAAGCCAAAGGAGGTGGAGTTTCGATATATATTAAAGACATACACACCTCCAGGCTGGTCAGTCAGTGTGATGCACATGAGACAATCCAGGTGCAGTTAACCATTGACAAGACCCCTATTGAAATCATAGCTAGCAACAGGCCCTCAAATTTGACTCAAGATACCCATTCTGCCTATCTGGACCTCTTTGAATCTATTAAGATTCAACCCTATAGCCTGATCCTGGGTGACTTCAACTACCCAAACATATCTTGGAAGAATTAATCATGCCAGAACATAAATACCCAGATATTCCTCAATTTTGTCAATGCAAACACATTGGAACAGCTAGTTGATACCCCTACAAGAGCTGATAATATCTTGGACTTGATATTAACCAACATGAGTAACCACTGCAGCATCCCTACAGTATCATCCTCCTTGGTAAGATCTGACCATAAAGCAGTCACTTTCAAAGTTACCATCTCCCTGGACCCCCAGCTAGTTAGGGTCAAACTAAAAAACTTCTCCAAAGCTGATTACAACCTCCTGAGGGATGGTATAAATAGCTTTATAGCCCCCTCCACCTCTGTAGGAACTGGCACCAATGTCCAAATCTACACCAAAGTACTATATGAGCATTTATATAAATGCATGGAATCAGGAATACCAGACAAGATGAAATCATACTCCACAAAGAAAAGTAAACCTGTCTGGTGGACATCTGCAATAAATAAACTCTATAACAGAAGGAAACATTTTTGTCCAGGACCAAGAAGGAGCAGGTGCCCAATTGGAAGCAAACTCTCCTTAGCCTGAACAAGCAAATAAGAAGACTAGTGAAATCTTCCAAAGCAAACTTTTTGTCCAAATTGGCCACATCTACTAGAGGCAATCATAAGGCCTTCTTCACATACATCTGCAGGCTCAAATGTAGCACCCAGATCTGCTCAGAACTGATGGTTAAGGACACCACATACACAAATGCCATAGATATAGCCTACTTGCTGGCTAACAGATTCAGCAAAAACTTCACCCCACTATCCTCCCATCAGTAAATCAGGATATTCCCAGTACCTATCCCTCTCCCCTTATCTCTAGGGAACAGGTCATCACTTCCCTTTCAAAGGCAAAAAATACAGCCTCCATGGGACCCGATATCATCCCAGGCTGCATCCTACATGAACTTCGGCAGGAACTTGCAGCACCATTAGGCACCCTATTCAACCAAAGCCTGAGTACCGGCTTCTTCCCAGCTGAGTGGAGGACAGCCTCTGTCATCCCTTTGTACAAAGGTGGGGCATCCACCAGTCCAGTAAATTATAGACCCATCAGCCAAACTAGCCTGATCTGCAAGGCTATGGAACAGATTATCACTGACCTCATTAACAAGGACACTGGCAACTTCCAAACACTCAATCCCACACAGTTTGGCTTCATCAAGGGGAGGTCATGTCTGTTAAATTTGGTTGACTTTGAGATGGTCACTAAAGCCATGGAAGAGGGGAAGATGGTGCTTACCACCTACCTTGACCTCGCCAAAGCCTTCGACAGTATTTCCCACTCAGGCATAATAGATAAACTCTCTCAACTAGGCATCAATCCGTACGTTACCATATGGGTAGCAAACTGGCTCACTGACAGAACCCACCTAGTCAAAATAGGGGAAGCCACCTCAAATAGTAGACCCATAATGAGCAGCATTACCCAGGGATTGGTCTTGGGGTCTCTGTTATTTGGGATGTACTTTTTTGAGGTGCAGGCCAAAACCAATGGGCTAAGGCTGACCACGTTTGCAGATGATTGCAAGCTGGGTGCTGTCATCAATTCCCCTAGTGATGTGGACATCCTCCAAGAGGGTCTCACCCAAACAAATGACTGGTGCCATAAACATGGCCTCAAGCTGAATACCAAAAATGCACCATCATCCCCATTGGGGAGAATGACATCCCAACAAATTATCACATTAATAACAACATCCTAAGCATGCAATCAGCTGTGAAGGATTTGGGCATCCATGTTGATAGCAACCTGACATTTGACCACCATGTTGCTTCCGTAGTATGGAAAACGTTCTACATGGCCCACCTAATAAGTAAGGGTATCTCATCAAGGGACAAGGAGGTCATAATATCCCTGTATTCTTCCCTTATAAGGCCCATTATTAAATACAATGCCCTTTTTGCATGTACCTTGCAAAGCACATACAGCAGCTCGAGAAACCACAGAGGTTCCTCACCAGGAGAATCGAGGGCCTCAAACATCTGTCCTATACTGACTGGCTAAAATCCCTGTCCCTCTACTCAGTTTCATACATACTCCTCAGAGGTGACCTCTGTCTGGTATACAAAGCAATCTCAGACCCTGCCTTGATGGGATTGCTGCATATCCGTAAGTCAAGCTCCACTCAAGTAACCTACACGGGTGACCTCAAGCTGATCTGTGACATCAATAGGACTTGTTGGTGGGACAGATTTGTGTCCCAGAGGCTTCCCCGTCTGTGGAATAGACTCACTCTCCACGCCAAGCAGAGTACTTCATTATCTCTTTTTAAGCAAAACCTGGATAACTGGATGGGAAGCAGAAAATTCACCCCTGGGATTCCACCTGTGCCCCTGCTGGACTGGGGCATTGGATGCTGACTTGGCTACACGTGGGCTAAACTCTTGGCTGGGCTTATAAGGGCTTCAGGCCAATAGCCTAGTAATTTCCTATGATCCTATGTGTCCTTATTTATTAATGCCACAATGACACTTTCCATAGCCATACAGATGAGATTGATCAGACTTATAGGACTGTAGTTGCCTGGGTCAGTTGATGCCCCACTTTTGTGAAGAGAGATGACTGTTGCAGTCCTTCTGTCATCAAGTACAGGCCCTGATCACAGGCTGATATTGAAAATCCACTATAGGGGATAGGGGCTTTGGCAGATCCTGTTTCAGGCTGACCAATAGGTATCATGGTATGTTATCAGAACTGAGAGAAGCTGTGTTCTTGATTTTAGATAGTGCTTTGAGGACTTGTTCCTGGTAGATTTCAGGAGGAGTGTTGATGCTGGTATGTGATCTGGGAGCACTGGGGTAGAGGGGAGTGATGTTAGAGCTGAATTTCTTTGCTAGTAGTCTAGCTATGTCCTCAAGATTATGTATCTGGTATCATTTACTATTAGCTCTGCACAGTTTTAAGCATTATTTTTGAGGTTTCTATTATAGTTAAAGATGGCTTTGTGATTATCTTTTGCCTAGTTGGTCATTTTTACCTCATGTCTAGTTTTGGTAGACTTGATTAGGGATCAGTAATGACTTGATTACAAAGACATGCATCTGGAGCGTTTCTTTCTGGGCCTCTGCTGAAAATTGAATTCGATCCAAGTCGGACTTTCCCGGTAAATGTTAAATAAATAAATAAATTAATTAAATTCCCTGTTAAGTTTGGCAAGAGCATTTTTAGCATTTGGAGGGTTGCAATTATTTTTATGTGCAATGAGCTTTTTCCTTTTATTGTAAAACCTGTTTATATTTGGGGTCCATCATAGGGGAGTATTTTTAAATATGACATTATATTTATTTCAGAGGGGGGGATTATAGCAGTCATTGATTTAACCATAGTTGGTCCCTTGTACTGACCTGCAGTTAGTACTAAACCAACATAGGTGTTATTCCTGTGGCAGGGTTTGCTCACCATGAGTCTGTACATGGCATATGTTTATTATTTTACTGCCTGTAGGATTCCACTCTACATTTATTGTCCTCATTTATTCCAGCAAATGTATGTCACAGTCATTATTAGCTGTGAGTATAGAGGATTAAGCGTTGAACTCTTCTTACCTCCTATCTTGTCTTCCTAAAAAAACAATTCTGAGCCTTAGGAAATTTCATCCAAGTTTATGTTTATAATCTGCCAGCTAAAAAAGATCTAGTTTTCTCACATCCCAGGATTTCTGAGTAGGGGATGTATTAACCTAACCTTAGCCCAATCCTCATTCGTGCACCCCAGGACTCCTATATCCACCCTGTTAATATGGTTATGTTGTATATTGCTATCTCACTTAAGTTGTTCTATAGCAAGCTGGTAGCATAAATAGTTCTGCCATCTCAGTGCATGGGTATTGCTTAAGCAATCAGATTTTTGGTTGTTTACAAAACCTGGGTAAATCTGAACTGCCTCTTCTCCCATTTTATTCTGGATAGCTTTCACATTTTGAGAAACAACAGGGGCTGCCTCAGGGTGAGTGGATGGTGTACTCCCTAAGTGCCAAAATAAACTCCATCTAGGACTGTTTGCAGCTAGTCTGTTGCTGGACCCCACTTCTCCTGATTGACTGGTTATTCAAGTTATGCTGGTGGGGGGAGCTGCATCAAACTTTATTCCTGTTTTGCCTACATTCTACTTCCTTCATTGATCTATTGTTTTGAGAACCTTCTCTTTAGTATTGCTGACTGGACTCACAGATGTGGTTTCATTATAACTTATGAGCACAAATTAAACTTGTCTGACCACTAAAGTATTATTTCACTGTTGCCTTCAGGAAGCCTGTCTTCACTTTCATTAGACTCTAGGCCTGTCTTTGATAATGACACTCTATAAGACAGCATTTTTATCAGCGTAACTAATAAATGTAAAATGCTCTTGGTTGGCTACTTTGCCTGAGTGTTACTGAGAATCTGTTGCATCTAAAGCCATCCACTGCTAAAAAACTAAATAAGCATCATTTTTATCACTTTGCACTTCTGCTGATTCTTTTTACTGTATTTCATAAAAATCCTGTATTATTTGTTACATTCCTTGTACTTTAGTAATGTTTCAAATCTGAATTGTTTCCACTGCTGCTGTAATACAGAATTTCATTGTGTATGTTAGTATCTAGATTGTTTGGTTCCCTGCACTTTTGCTCTAAAACCAGCATTTTTAAATTAAGTGGGTTTTCTGACTGCACTCTTGTGGCAGAAGTGTGCTGCAGCAACCCTATCTGAGGTGGGGACTGCTGGCTGCAAATGTATTGTGTGTTTTCTTGATTGTTCTCTAGGCCTTGATGTTGTATAGTGATTGCACTAGGCTGTTCTCACAGCAGCCATTAGCAATGACCTGTATAGACACAAACACTTTCAAGTTAAAATTTCCCATAGAATAACTACAGTAGACTTCCTCTAATCCAGTCTCACTGGGACCGGACATTAGGCTGGATAAATGAATGGCTGGTTAATCAGAAAGTGCATACAAAACAACATGTATAGGTTATAAATCAGTTAGAATGATAGGATTTGTGTTAGTATGCATTTTTCTAATGAATATGAAGTCTAAAACTCAAATGTCTGTCTTTATTTAGCCTAGAGGAGGCAGAAGTATTATTCTTCTTTGTTGTCTTTTGCTAGGACAATGGCAGAAATTTGATGGCTGGTTAAAGAGAGACTGGATAAGAGGTAGTCTACTGTATCTCTTCAATCTTCGCCAGTCCCCCTGTTGCTCTAGGAGCATGTGAGTTGCGCACAGAGCAGCATCGCCTTGTTGGATAGCTGCAGTTCACACAGAGTATAGCACCCATTCTTTGTCCATGTACTGTCACCCCAATCCAGTTAAATCTTCCCACTCTTCTGTCTGGTTAAACCCACAGGAAAAAAACAAAACCATGGATAGGCACTTTCCAGCTATCTCAGTGGCCAGCCTGGTGGACATGGGCATCCTGAGACAATGTAGCAATTGTCTCATGTATACTGATAACCATTTAATACTGAAACAATCACAGTATGTGAAAGATGTAGTTATACTATGAAAATTGAGACATGACTCTCACATACTGACAAATCAAATGACAAACAGGCTGTCAGTACACACATATAATTTCCATCACTAAATAAGGTCTCAACACATAAACCCACATATGTGTAGGTACTCACAAATAACTTGCCAAAATCTCAGAGGGCTCCCTTATGCTGCCATC
This sequence comes from Protopterus annectens, assembly GCF_019279795.1. Classification (NCBI taxonomy): domain Eukaryota; kingdom Metazoa; phylum Chordata; order Ceratodontiformes; family Protopteridae; genus Protopterus; species Protopterus annectens. The sequence continues at coordinate 1,175,649,154 of NC_056735.1, read as the reverse complement.
AGAAACCACAAGTAAACAAAGCCAAGTCAACACCAACCACTACACATAAAAATATACATCACAGTGTCTCCACAAGCAAGCCTCTAAGGTGAAACACCACACATTCAAACATCTTGGTCATAGGAGACTCCGTTGTGAGATACACAGTAGCCCCCCCTCACCAGGTTGGATAAACAGAAGGTTACAGTCAGCTGCCTGTCATGGGCCATGATTTGCCAGATCACACAGGCACCTAGGCACTCGGGTCACTCAACCACAAGTACCAGTATGACTTAGTCATAGTCCATGTAGTTGTGAATGACCTGAAATGTACCTCCCTGGATTATATGAAGAGACACATGATGGACCTCTCTGAATACATGCTGCAGGCAGGCATGAGCCTCACGTTATGCAATATTCTACCCTCACCAAGAATGATACCATAATATAAACAGAAAATAATTGCCTTCAATAATTGGCTTAGCTTCTGGTGTCATTCAAAGGGGATCCAGTATTTGTCATCCTGGGATGACATGATTGAGAGACCATGCTGCTTTGTCAGAGACAGGACAGAAACAAGATAATTTTGTGCTATGACAGTAGTTACAGTCCAAGCAGAGTACTTTGATTTCAAAAGAGCAATAAGAAGGCTATTGTGTGGGAAAAGATAGCAAAGTAGAGTAATGTGAACTGGCCCCTTTAAACCAGCATGCCTGAGTTTTCAGGTGGGAAAAGTAGTGCTAAGCGATTCCTATCTAAGGCCAGATCAGGTTAAAAATGGCAACAGTTGTTGGGAAAGCCAGGGGGGAGTCCTGAATACTTGTGGTTTTGTAATTGTATGAGGTAAAAAGAGACCGTCAGAGGGTGGAGCAATTGGCTCCGAGGCATGAGTCTGGTGAGAGGTCCGTATTTGCCAGTAGATGTCCTGGTAGCAATGAACCTGGATATTGCCTGCATCATAATGGGGGGATTGTGATAGCAGACTGTTTTATTATACCAAACAGGGTGAGATATTTTAACAAATTAATTTGGGTAACAGTAACTGTTTCCCAGAATTTGTGCTTGTGGGTCTTTATTTCAGGGAAGTGATTGTTTTCTACAAGAGTCTTGTTTCACAAGCATAACAGAAAGTTGCAGCTCAATCATAGTCATCTTGAAAGAAAATGTTGTGCACCTCTGCTGAATTGTTGCTCTGACTGTAGCAAATGCACTAGACTTTCTTTGCTGCAAGTTTTATACTACCATTCTTTCATGGATTCTTTTTTTGGCAAAAACAAAGCCTGTTTTGCATACAGTAAATAAAATTGCCTTTTCTGAAGAAATCAACTATGTTCACTGCCTAAACCATCACAACTCTCATCGAAAATATACTGAGCTAATGAGGTTGACCAGAATTTCTTTTAGGAAGGCTAAACCTGCTTATTACAGAGAACTATTAAACTGCCTCCTTTACAAACCAAAATCCTGCTTGGTAGAAGTGAAGTAACTTCTCTTAGCTTGTAGCATCTCATATGTTTCCTGTCCCACTTCCTCAACCAAGTTCTGTTATCCTCTACCTTTCTTAGCTAAATATTTAATTTCATCTTTTCCTGAAGCAGATTGTGCTATCACCTTGTGTTCAGAAAACTCTTCAACGCCTCCTACTTATCTTTTCAAAATGGTCACGCCTATACAAGTCCTTTCTTTCTTATCTTGCCTTGGGAATTGGAGATTAGGGATTTTAGATGAAATTTATTTTTTCTCAAGCTTTTTTGAGCCCATTTAGTTGCAATACTGGCTTATATCTTTGCTTTGATACTATCCTCAAGCAACTTATGCTAATCCTGTAAGAAAGAGATTCATCTCCCTCCTTAGAATTCCTCTTTCTCTATATTCCTACCCCACCTGTTATAACTTCTCTCTCTCTATTCAAGTTACAAAAAAGGAAGAAGTCCACTTGTAGGTGAGGGACTAGCTTTTCATTAGACTTAGCAATTTCAAGACACTTGAGTCTTACAACTATTTACGCCATGTCACTCTACACCATCAGGCCATACTCCCTTTCTCTAGGAGGGATGGGACATTAAATCCCAGTGATAAACTTGTGAGTAGCCATCCAATTAAACAAGCCTTGTTTGAATGATAGTTCACTGAACTGCTTAATGTGCAGGGTCAGTCTATTACAGAGGTAGGGGAGGTACTGATTTTCCATCATGTTTTAGTTATCTGCTGGTGAAGGTTTAGGTATATGGTTTTGGTGCTTGTAAACCTATTAGACTTGCAGAGATGCAGGAGATCCAGATCAGCTGGGTCTCTAATGGTATGGAAACCAAAGCATAGATCTCCCCTCAAGAGTCTGTAGGATACTGAATGAAGGGACAGTGTCTCCAACCTCTGTTGGTAGCTCATGGACTTAATGCACATGATCTTCTTAGGAACATTTGTGGTCTTTCTAGTTGTTGACATGTCTAGTGATATGCATCTGCAAGGGGCCATTATACTCAATAATTGGTCTAATGAATGCTGAATATAAGGAAAGGATGGCACCTTTAGATTTGTATGGTATTCCCTTTGCAATTAGCTGTGCTAATTTGAAGGATTTTCTCATTACTGTTTTCACCTGATGATTGAAAGACAGCATTTGTCAATGTCAATACCAAACCGGCAATTTCTCATCAGTTTTGGACAGCTTACAATTAGAAAAAAAAAATTCTGAGCTTCAAGGAAAGGATTCTGTCCACAGGATAAAATGAAACTGTTTGCTGACTGAACACCACATAAAATGATGAGTAGTACTGGTAGCATAAAATTCCCACAGCAATGATCTTTATTTCTTAATTTAAAAAAAAATGAACAAGGTGGTATGGTAAATACAGAGATGCAAATGTAAGTCCTGGCAGGAGACCAGAAAACTGAATCAGTTGGCAGTACAATGTTAGACTCTAACAGTACTCATCACTTGATACCCAACAGATGGAATGCCCGCAGAGGTTTCTCACCAACAGAATTCAGGATAGTAATTGCTGTCTACTGATCACCTTAAAGCCCTCTCTCTGCACTCAGTCTTGTGCAGGCTACTAAGAGGCAAGCGATGCCGGGCATATAAAGCCATCCTTAGTTGCAGCCCCGCTGGACCTTTTGCACATCCGCAAAACAAAAGCAACAGAAACACAAGATCCGAGGATTTAAAATGAGTTTGCAACATAAATAGAACATGTTGACATGACAGATGCATCTCAAAGGATCCTCATGCTTTTGAATAGGCTCCCCAACAATGTGGAGCAGAGTCCATCCCTAACTCTGCTCAAATGTAACTTTGACCACTAGATGGGAAATTAAAATTTCACCCCCAATCTGGCCCCCATGTCTCTGAAAGACAGAGGCTGACAGTAAATATTCCATAACTAACATAACCCCCCTCCACTAAACCTTTAGCAACCTCCTAACTAACATATTCCTCCAGATAAATACTCGTTACATGGGGACACAATTGGGTTGGGTTGCATGGCTAGCCTTATAATGGTACCGGTGGTCGTGGGCCAGGTATATACCTATGAACCTATGAATATGGAAATGGGCAGCATCAGTGTAGCAGTTGACTGATCAGACATAAAGAAGACTAACAGTAGCACAGTTTTCAATACTTTCCTTGAGAAAGTAGTGTATTTGCTTGATTTTAATGAAACAAGATGTGTTAGACTGCAAACATGCAGTACTATGGATTGCCGGATAAAATCACAGTGGACAAATAATAATTCATCAGGAGTCTTTTTAGTGGGACAGCAACATATTTGCTCTTTATGAGTGCAGTAAATGTTCAATATTATACTGCAATGACCATGCAGTAGCATGAGCTGCCTAACAAAACCCATGGGGGCCAAAAGAACCAAATAAAAGGTATGCATGTGTATGTGTGTGTCTGTGCACCAACTGTATGTGCCTGAGTGCTTGTGTGTGTGTGTGTCTGTGCACGCACGCGCATCTGTGTTTCTGACTGTGTGTGCATGTACGTATGTCAGTGTGTGTGTGTGTGTGTGTGTGTGTGTATGTATGTGTGCATGAGTGTGTGTGTGTGTGTGTGTCTGTCTGTGCACACACGTGTCTGTGTTTCTGACTGTGTGTGTGCATGTACGTGTGTGAGTGTGTGTGTGTGTGTGTGTGTGTGTGTGTGTGTGTGTGTGTGTATGTATGTGTGTGTATGTATGTGTGCGTGAGTGTGTGTGTGTGTGTGCACGCTCTGTGTGTGTGTGTGTGTGTGTGTGTGTGTGTGTGTATGTGTGTGTGTGTGTGTGTGTGTGTGTGTGTGTGTGTGTGTGTGTGTGTGTGTGTGTGTGTGTGTTTGTGTGTGTGTGTGTGTGTGTGTGTGTGTGTGTGTGTGTGTGTGTGTGTGTGTGTGTGTGTGTGTGTGTGTGTGTGTGTGTGTGTGTGTGTGTGAGTGTGTGTGTGCACGTGTCTGTCTGTCTGAGAGTGTATGTATGCTCATAGGTATTCACTAGGCTATTGATCTGTGAGGCTCTTTAGAAGCAGAGTCATACATTCACACAAAGTTTTTAGCCCTTTTAATTTGACTCACTTCTCTTCTGGGCCAGGAAAATCTCACACTATCTATCCAGACCAGCCAGGGCTGCTATAGACAAAGGAGCCTTTCTGGAGTAAGTTGATTATGGACTATCTGTAATAGCTCCAGTTTCTCCACACTACAGTAAAAAAACACAATTTATCTCTTTATCACTAACTAGCCCTTTCATGAGCACCACTGCCTCAACCTTGAAAAAGCCAGATGGTTCCCAGTACAACACAAAGTATGCCTGCTGCTAGGATGTCTCATCTTCAGCCCTCTCCAACCTAATTCATTCCTTCCACTAGCTTCCCCAATGATATACTGAACACACACACACTACAACCTCAGAGGTTTCTCCCAAACACACCCCTCAAACACCGACCCCCACAAACCAGGCTGCACTACACCAACCACACTTTCTCCAACCTTGCTCTTAACATATGTAACCCCCCCCCGCACATAAAAGAACTACAGTCCCAATTCTCCACTTTCAGAGCTGAACTTAATACATTTCCTCCACAACAAATCAAACTGTCCTTGCCATACAGCAAACCACATTACCTAACTTTCAACCCCTAGCTTTATGATCTCTCAACTACCATCTCTAACTTCTCCTTCCTCACCCTTCCCTCCCCTGATCTCCATTACCTCACAGCAATTCCACCATGATGTAAACCTTTAATATTATCAAGTAAAATTGTAAATTGTGCATTTCACTCATAACTGTGTCTACATCTATTAATGGCTACTCTACAGTTTTGTTATATACTGTTGCTTTCTGTTATTTTAGATGTGTACAGCTTACACATTTTTAAATTTTTTTTTTCTGCATTGTGAATTATTTCACCCAGGCAGTCCCTGCAGATGGCCATTTGTGATCAGTGTACACAGTGTTCTTCCCTGGTAAGCAAGTGTAAAATAAAATAAAGTACAAATAACCCCGAGACAAGGAGAAATTTACATGTTGCCTCTATCCATGAGGATCAAGGGTGCTAAACCAGGGTGAATTTCTGGAGACTCACCGATTCATCCACATTACATTTGAATAGCACATGAGAAGTACTTTGCTTTATGCAGAGGAAGACAGTTCCAAAGAAATGGTATTATCACTGACACACACGTGCACACGTGCGCACACACACACACACACACACACACACACACACACACACACACACACACACATACACATAGCTATGTCTATCTCTGTTTATATAGGTTCATAGGTTCATAGGTTGGTACTGGGCTATCTGCCCAAAGGCATATATTAGCCCAGCCACGTTGTGCGGTATTCACCACCCCTTTAGCAGTTCCCTAGACCCTTGTACTAGCAGCTAGTGCCCTTGGCCCCTATCTAGTAGCGCTGTTGGTGTGATCCCCGGTGTGAACTTTCTGTTACCCATCCACTCATCAAGGTTCCTCTTGAGGAGTGATAGTGAGGGGCTCTGTCTTATGTAGATCAGGACCCTGTTCCATAGTAAGGGAAGCCTCTGCGAAGGGAATCTATCCCTCCAGCATGTTCTATTCATTGTTGTGTTGAGGTTTATATCCCTAGAGCGTGTAGCTCGAGTAGATTTGGTTTTGTTAAGATGGAGCATGTTCAACAATTCTGGGTTGGACATGGCTCTGTACGTTAGACAGAGATCGCCTCTGAGAAAGCGGTATGCAACAGAGAACAGTCTTAGCTTTTTCAATCGTGCTGCATAGGGCAAGCGTTTGAGGCCAGTAATCCTCTTGGTTAGGTACCTTTGTGGTCTCTCCAGCTGCTGGAGATGTCTAGCCAGGTACATTCCAATTGGTGCATTGTACTCAATAATGGGTCTGATGAGGGAAGAGTAGAGGGGCACCATTACATCCTTAGATCTTGATGCAAACCCTTTCATGATCAGATGGGTCACATAGAAGGATTTTCTGACCACTTTGACAACATGGTTATCAAAGGAAAGCTGACTATCTACTTGGGTCCCTAGATCCCTTATTTCTTCTTCAGATTTCAGGGGATTACCTCCTATGCTGTAGTTTGCGGTTACTCTGTTTTTTCCAAAGGGGATTACTACGCATTTTTTTGCATTTAGCTTGAGACCATGGCTTTGACACCATCAGTCTCATTTAGGCCCTTCTGGAGGATCTCCATGTCGGCCGGAGACTCTATTATAGCACCCAGTTTGCAGTCGTCCACAAACTTAGTCAGCCACAGCCCTTCCGTGCTTGCCTGTACTTCTGAGAAGTATATGCCAAACAGGAGGGGCCCCAGGACAGAGCCCTGAGGCACACCACTCATTACTGGTCTATATTCGGACATAGATCCCGCTACTCTTACTTTATGGGATCTGCCGGAGAACCAGTCTGCGATCCATCTTGTGACATAAGGGTTTATGCCCAGGCTGGTGAGCTTATCAATAATACCTGAATGGGGAATGGTGTCAAATGCTTTAGCAAGGTCAAGGTAGGCCATATGTACCTCCTTTCCCTTATCTATTGCCTGAGTAACTGTCTCAAAGAAATCCACCAGGTTCAGGAGGCATGATCTGCCCTTGATGAAGCCAAACTGTGTGGGGTCCAGCGACTGGAGGTTCCCAATCTCTCCATTTATGAGTTCCATAATGATTCGCTCCATAGCCTTACAGATCAGACTGGTCAGGCTTATTGGTCTGTAGTTCCCAGGGTCAGTTGTGGCCCCACTCTTGTGTAGCGAGACCACCATTGCCGTGCGCCATTCTATGGGCACATATTCTGTGGAGAGATTGAGACTGAACAGGGTATTAAGATGCGGGGTTAATTCCTTTTGGAGCTCGCATATGACACAGCCTAGGACACCATCTGGTCCCATGGAGGCAGTGTTTTTAGCTTTAGATACAGCCTTGTTAACCAACGTATCAGTAATAATTGGACTTACACAATCCCCTAGAATGGTAATAGGCCCTGTAGGTGGTGAGGGGGGGGTGATAAATTTGCGCTGAACCTGTCAGCCAAGATGTTCGCAATGTCAGAAGGGTCAGTGTATTTTTTTCCATTTTGTACTAGCTCAGAACAGACCTGAGCATTGCCATTTAGGTTTTTGACGTAGCCATAGAAGGCCTTATGGTTATCCTTGGCATCCTTGGCAACTTTCTTTTCAAAATTAGCTTTAGTTGACTTGATGAGGGCCCTCAATTTATTACTAATGCTGATCAGGGATGATTTTTCTACTTGAGATTTGGCCATTTTTTGTATAAGTCTCCTTCTTTTATTTTAAAGTTTGCTTATGGCCGGGGTCCACCAGATTGGTTTCTTCTTGCTTGAGGAAGGAGTCTTGGTTTTTTTTGGGATAGCACGGTCCATGCAATCCTGAAGATGCATACAGAGTGCCTTGGTATAGGATTCCGCATCCTGGATATCATTATCCTTCTGCAAGGGAATAGTGAAGCTTTCCACTTCGGATGCAAGTAGTTTGACGTTTGCTTTGGAAATACATGGATATACGTTTATTTCTCTCTCTCTCTTTCTATATATATATATATATATATATATATATATATATATATATATATATATATATTGTATAGGTATATTTATTATTTATTTATTTTACATTTATTTACCAAGATGGTCCAACTGGACACATGTCCTTTTCCAGCTGAGGCCCGTGGAGAAAAGCTCCACATACATATATAAAATCGACTTTCCGTACATGTCAAGCAGAGCACCTCGCTGACCATTTTCAAGAGAAATCTTGATGAGTGGATGGGTAATAGAAAATTCACTCTGGGGATAACTCCAGTAGCTCTACTCGGCAGAGGCATTGCGTACTAAGGTCGGGTGGCACTATGCCAGGGTAATACTATGGCTAGGCTTGTAAAGGCCCCAGGGCCATTAACCTAGTACACACCTATGAATATATGAAACAATGAACATAGAAAATACAGTAAAATACAGAAAAATAAACAGTGGTACAACACAAGTAAGAATAAAAGACAATGCAATGTAGGGTAAAGTTAAGCAAATGTAGGACAGTTCTGTTTAAACGCAACATTAGGTATTCTCTAACAATAATATTCAAACAAATAATGCTTCAATGGATTGTTGCAGTATATGACAGGACAATGGACTGTAACATATAATACCATGTGAAATAAAACTCCTGGTGTAGTCAGTACTTGTTTGATCTTAGGAATAAAGATAGTGGTGAAAGTATAGATCATATAGATAGCAGGAATAGTAAATGAGAGTGAGTATAGAGACCTTTGGTTAAGCTGAGATAGTGGCAGGCTTGGAGATAGTGACGGCAGAGTTAATCAGGGGTAGAACAGGGACACAACCACCTTAATAGGAGATGAGTTTATATATATAGAAATGTAGATATGTGTCTATTTATATATATATATATATATATATATATATATATATATTTTTTTTTTTATTTCGTCTTTCAGCTGTGCCCTTTAGGGATCGCCACAGCGGATCATCTCTTTCCATTTCTTCCTGTCATCTGCTGGATAAATGGGGAGGGTTAAGTCAGGAAGGGCATCTGGTGTAAAACTTTTGCCAAATGACATATGCAGACAGTAATACATATACACACACACACACACACACACACACACACACACACACACACATATATCTATATATATATATATATATATATATATATATATATATATATATATATGTATATATATATCAATTTATTGACTACCCAAATCACTGAACATGAAAATCATGAGACAGAAACACAAAAGCAAACTGCAGAATAATGAAAAACCAGCAAGCATCTGAATGGAGATTGCTGTACAGTGATGATCGGGAAAATCACCTTTGCCCCCAATGTAATGCAATCTCGGAGTTGGTATATATAAATTGCAGGGGATGTGGGGGGTGCAGGGGGACTTGCCCCCCTGTAAAAACTTAACAGAGGTTGTATTTACAGTAATTAGTAAAGTACCTGCTTAGTAGTTGTATACATGGTGCAACTTTGCCCTAAGTGTCATACTTTATCTCAGCCATGTTGTGTTTTTTTTTTTTGGGGGGTATGTTGTACATTCTTTAAAAGTGTATGCAGTTACATACTGTAGTTACCTGTTTCAGTTAAATTTACTACATTTTTGCAGTTTTGACAGTCGATCATTTTAGTTTTCATTGTTGTGCATTTGTGGTATTTACGTCTCTGCATTATGGTCTTCGGCCTTTTAGGTAAGTCGATCTGCTGAAGTAAATCCATATAAATATATATATATATATATATATATATATATATATATACATATATATATATATTAGATGTATATATATATATATATATATATATATATATATATATATATATATATATATATATATCTTGGAGTTAGTGTATCTAATTTTCAGGGGATGAAGGGGTTGTAGGTGGTCTTGCACCCATGCAAAAAACTATGTTTTAATCTATTATTTTTATATATTTTTGCATGTTCCAAGATTACTGATTGGCACATATGTAATAGCTAGTATGTCGGAGTCTGCAAAGCTGATCTTTCTGTGTCGACTTTCAAATGTGGAGAGTTGAGTGTGTCGCTTAATATCAGTATATATGCGAAGTATAAGGTTTGTAAATGTGAACTTGTTAATACAGTTTGATTACTTTTATATAAATGTAAATTTGCCTATAGCACAAGTGATATTTCAATAAATGTGTTTAAAAAATATATATGTATCAGTATACCCATGTGTGTGTGTGTGTGCGTGTGCATGCACATGTGTGCACACGCACATGTGTGTGTGTGCATGTGAGTGTGTGTGCATGTGTCTGTGTGTGCATGTGTACGTGGGTGTGCGTGTGTGTGTGTGCCTGTGTGTGTGACCCTGTGTGTGTGTGTGTGTGTGTGTGTGTGTGTGTGTGTGTGTGTGTGTGTGTGTGCATTTGTATGGGTGTGTGTGTGTGTGTGTGTGTGTGTGTGTGTGTGTGTGTGTGTGTGTGTGTGTGTGTGTGTGTGTGTGTGTGTGTGAGCCTGTGTGTGTGTGTGTGTGTGTGTGTGTGTGTGTGTGTGTGTGTGTGTGTGTGTGTGTGTGTGTGTGAGAAGGGCTTTAAGGTTGTGGAGTTTTTTGTTTAGGCTCTGAGAATTGAGCAGTAACACCTTAAGGCTCTTTATAGACTTTTTTGCTATGATGGTAGTTTTGTCTTTTTGGCATTGCCTAAAAAGACTGTAAGGGAATGGATAAAGTTTCAGCCAATATCCAAAAGCCTAGGGGGATAGGTGCACCCTATCCTTGGCAAAGCAACGTGTTATTTTGACCATGTCCTCCCATGCTGACAGATATTGGATCCCCTTGGAGTGATACCAGAAATTAAGCTAGTTATTAAAATCAATAATTTTATGTTCATATTGTGACATTATCCTTGGTGAAGGTAGAATGCTGCTCAATGCATACCTATCTGAAAGATCCATTATTTCTCATTTCATATAGTCCAGGGAGGTATGCCTCAGGTCATTTACACCCACATGGACTATGATAGAATCGGGTCTATACGAAAAAATGGCACAAGAACAACGGCAGCGCCCACAGACAAATATTTAATAAAATGGATGTTCTTTAAAAATCAACGTTATAGTGAATTCAATCTAACTATCTCCTATAGTAATTTCTGATTATAAATCTTCTTTACTCCCTACTTCACACATCAATACTGACCTACTTGTTCTTAATTTAAACATCCATTATAACATTTTCTACCCTTTTAGATAGTCACTACTATGGCACCATCACTTAAAACAGTTTGCTTACATATCCTTCTCTTTACTATTACTACAGCCTCTCTTTCTTTATCCTACTACACCACCTCTTTTGAAATATACACTTTATTTGAACAAAACCCTCATCTGCAACAAACTCTACCTTCCTCTTTTTTCAGTAGCCTTAATCATAGTAACATTACCTGTTCTTCCAAATATTTACTACCAAAATACCATAGAATATCTCATATGACCTTCTGCTTTAATAAAAAGATTCTTAATATCTCACTAAAAATTCTAAAAACACTATCTTTCTCCCATCACCACCTCCTCCTACATGGTGATGTTCATCCAAATCCTGGTCCCTCTATCATGAATGAATATGATTCAAATTTTAACCTGTCACCTCTTCATTCCTCATGTACAAAAGCAACCAACTCCCTTCTAATAGCACACCTGAATATTAGAAGCGTAAACAACAAAATTCACCACCTCCATGCACTCCTTCACCTACATGCATTTGATATATTATGTCTCACAGAGACTTGGTTAAAACCCTCTACACAAGACCAGGAAATTACCCCTCCTGGCTATAACATACTTAGAAATGATCGCATGAAGAAAAAAGGTGGCGGTATAGCCATAATCTATAAATCTAATCTACAAGTTACCCTTTTTAATGAACTTCCATTAATAGGCAACAAAGCAGAAATTTTGTCGACCAAACTTCAGATCAACAACAATAAAGCTATCTATATAATTTGCACGTACCTTCCCCCTGGTAATAATATTCAAATATTAGAAGACTTACTCAGTTCACTTGCAATCCACCTACCCCAAGAAACCGTAATACTTGGCGATTTTAACATTGACTGGAAAACCTGCTCATCCCAGCAGCCTACCAACCATATTAATCTTTATGGTTTCTCCCAATTAATAACAACTCCAACTAGAATCCATAAACCAAGTCATAAAGAGACAATTTTGGACTGGATCCTTACTAATCACCCCCACAATAGCTATACTCCTGGTACCCTACCAGATAGCATTAGCGATCATGTACTTACATATGTCCTTAGACAAAAATTAAATAATCCTAATACCCAGAATCTAAGAATATGCCGTTCAAAAAGATTTTTTAACCCTGATAACTTCCTTGCTGAACTGCAAGCATGTGACTGGTCACCTTTGACACACCTTGAACTTAATGAAGCAGTGGCCTATTTTAACAAAACCTTCCTTCAAGTTCTTGATCAGCACGCACCATTACGCTCTACTAGGATAAGAGCCAAGACTACCCCATGGCTAACAAAACAAACTAAAGAAAAAATTATCCTTAGAAACAAAATCTGGGCTAAATGGAGAGCTACCAAATGTCCATCTGATCATCTCCTTTTCAAACAATTAAGAAATTCCACCAAGAAAGATACTCTTAGAGACAAAAAAGAATTTTATCTTCACCTACAAAAGCCAATCAAAATACCCTCAAAAATTCTGGTCAGGTGTTAATAAACTCCTTAAACCAGGATATTCGCCTACTCCCATCCCTTCTGGCTATAACCTCAACAATGCTTCTCAGATCCCTGATGCCTTTAATAAATACTTTACAGAAGCCATACTAACCCTAGCTAATTCATTACCCACTCCTACTGTATCCCCACAACATACCCTTCCAGTCTCATCTAAAGCCTTTCAAATTCAACCTGTCTCTTCATCCATTATTCACAAGCTTCTCAGTAAACTCAAACCTTGTACCCCATCTGCTGACAAACTCCCTTCTGAATACTTACAAATAGCTGCAAAAGCTATTTATCTCCCTGTATCTATTTTGATTAATAGGACTATCTCAGAAAGAAACATCCCCACCATTTGGAAAATATCTCACATAATTCCTCTACATAAAGGGGGCTCTTCTACTGAGCTCTCCAACTTTCGCCCGCCCCCATTGCCTTACTGTCCCCATTAGCTAAGATAATGGAAAGATGCATACACAAACAATTTCTTAACTACCTTCTTCAAAACAAACTTCTAGCTGACTGTCAACATGGGTTTAGACCTTTCCACAGCACTACCACTGCTCTCCTTTCCTTCTCTGACACCATAAATAATAATCGCAATAATAATTGTTTCTCCTCAGCACTATTCATAGATCTATCAAAAGCTTTTGATATGGTTAACCATAATATTCTTCTTGATAAACTTAACCTTTTCTCTCTGAGCTCACATTCTTTACAATGGTTTAGAAGTTATCTAGTAAACAGGCAACAATCAGTGCTTTGGGGGGACAATCTTTCAAGCTTACTTCCAGTAAATATTGGTGTTCCTCAAGGATCAATCCTAGGACCCCTTCTTTTCTCTTTATTTATCAATGACCTCTATTTGAATGTGACACAAGCTACCTGCATCCAATATGCAGATGACTCGACTTTGATCTGCACTGCTAAAGATGTTTCCTCCCTCCAGTCTATCACCCAAATAACTTTCCAAAACGTTGAAAAATGGTTTATGCAACACTGCCTCCTCCTTAATGCCAAAAAAACTAAGCTACTTCTCTTTACACCTACTAATAAATCTCCTATACCTTCCTTCACTATCTCCTCAAATAATGCTACAGTTATTAACCCTGATAAAACCACACGACTATTAGGTGTAACCATTGACAATCATCTTAACTTTGATGACCATATTAACACTACTATTAAAGCTGTTAATAAAAAAATTGGGACACTTTACAGAATTAAACCCTTCCTTACCCCAGCAGCCAGGAAAAACATTGCACAGACCCACCTGATTTCCACCCTTTTCTATGCCTCAGCTATATATACTTCCTTATCTAAAAATAACATTAGCAAACTCTCTACCTGTTATAATAGTATAGCCAGATTCATTACTGCTACTCCCCTCAGAACTCACCACTGTCACAACCTCAAACAACTAAACTGGCTAGAGCTTAACAACCACATACTCTACCAACAATTACTAGTCATTCACAAGACCCTTCACTTCCCAGACAATACTCCTAGCCTGGCTAGACTGATTTCTCCTTATAAAAATCTAGCCACACTTCGCTCTGCTAATAAACTCCTACTATCCACAACTAAATCTTACAATAAAGCTGGAGATGCATTAATTTCAAATTCCATAGGTAAACATTGGAATCTACTACCTCAACATATGACTAATCAAGACTCTACCGCACTCTTCAAAAAACATATCAAGGAACATCTTAAAACTCTATGGCTATGTCCTTGTACTAATCCCGACTGAAAGTATGTCTCCCCACATTAATTTTTTTGCTACCCTTCCCCCTCACTGAGCTCAAAACTTACACTTCTATTGTTGAGAGTTACTTCTTAAAAGCTAGCCTATTTTTCAAATTGTTGTACTTATCTTATATGTTCTTAGATTTGACTTTGTAATCTCTCTTGTTAAACTTTTAAACTTTTATATTGTTTTATAATAACTTTTGTAATATACCAGTTATATTTTTTTTCACATGTACTGGAGCTTTTCTCCCCGGGCCTCTACTGTAAACGGATATATATCCAGTTGGACTAGCCCGGTCAACAAATGTAAAATAAAAATAAAAAATAAATAAATAAACTATGTCCACAATAAGCCAAAGAACAAGAATCAATAAATCCAAGTGTAAAGCACTTTTCGTCTGTTAATATAAACAGACTTCTCCAGACAAATGCACTACGTATTCGTATTTCATATTTTACAACAGTTTTTTGTTTTTTGGTGGTAGAATCGGGTCTATATTATGTGATCGAATGGTCAAATATTCGAACACGTAACAGTCGACCCATAATAATCGAACCATCACAATGTTGAACGGTTCAATGGAGATCTCCGTACAGTGTGGAAATGGAAGTTTTCCATTGTCTGCACTGTAGTGCAATTTCGGAGTTGGTATATTTAAATAGTGAGGGGTGTGGGGGGTCCAGGGCGGCTTGTCCCCCTGCGTAGAACATTTAAATGGTTTGTTTGGGTGAGTTTTTCTTTTTTTCTTTTCTTTTCGACATTGTGGCAGTTCGATTATTGCAGGTCGACTATTATGTGTTCAGATATTTGACCATTTGATCACGTAATATAGACCCGATAGAATCATATTGCTACCATGGGTGCAGTAACTTGAATATGTGCATGATGCTGTGGATCCTGGCTGCAGATAGGCAACTATCTATTTTCTTCTCCTTGTCTTACCTGGTGAGTGGGGCATCTGTATGTCAGACAACGGAGTCCACAATGACAACAGTATTAGTTAAAGTATATGCTTTGCTTCTGGGCTTTGCTGTTGGAGGACCATTTGGTGTAGTTTATGTGAAATGTTAGGTGTGGCTTTTAGTGTGTGCTTTAGTGATTGCTGAGGAGTAATGTTGCTGTCAGATGGGTTGGAGGTCTTTGAGGTTTGGAAAGGGTTTCTTTCAAGTACTGTAGCATAAGACAATCTGTGTGTGTGGTGAACAGTGTGTGTGGGAAATGTAGTGTGCAGGTATTCCTGACAACCTTGACTGTATGTGAGATTTTTGCCATCAAGAAAGTTGTGTATTTACACCTCACCCATACCATTCTATTTCTTTAATGATCAGCCGGTTGTCTGAAAACATGAGAAAATTGCTTTATTTGCCCAAATCTACCAGGCTGGCCACAGAGACATTTGGAAATTGCATATTCATGTTGTCTGACTTTGTAATAGGGTGGTATGTTTAGGATTAAGGATTGGGTTTTAACGGGGTCTCCTAGGGTAATTTCTGGGGTTAAGGGCAAGATGTCATATAATGTTAGGATATATTAGTGCTATTCAATGCACACGCTAGCTGTTCTAGTTTATTACACAATGCTATACAGTTTAACTAGTTTCAGACCTAATCCTAACTTAATAGGAAAATTTTAGCCTAGCCAATAATCAGAGGTAAAAATCAAACCCTGTACCTTGTATCTGTGAGGTGAAGACTCGTACTATTTTCACAAACCCTCTCACACAAAGAGAATGTAAAGGCTGCTATTTTTACAGGTTCACAGGTAAATATTAGGCTATCAGTCTGTAGACCATTACAAGTCCAGCCAACATACAAAGGTTAGAATCAAATCCTGGACCATGTATCTGAGAGATAAACACCTTAACCATTGTGCTCCCCCCTTGTGGAATACAGTAGAATGATGGCATGCCTAAAACTGGATACCATATCCTTAGTAGTAAGCTATGCAATGAAAAAACAATTTCTTACAATAGTGGGTACATGGTGATTGAAGGACAGTGCATTTTCTACATAGTTTCCCCAGGTCCCTGGCTACTAGATCAGTTTCCAGGGGTGTGTTGCCAATGTGATAGTTACAAATGACTTCTTGCTTGCTGAGGGATATTGCTATACATTTCTTGTTATTCAGTTTTAGTCCATGATTTTGACACCAGTTATTATTTGGGAAGGACTCTGTTGGAGGACCTTGGCATCCTCTGGAGAGATTATGATGGCACCATCTTTGCAGTCATCTGCAAATGTGGTTAGCCATAAACCTTTAGTAATAGCTTTGACCTCCAAGAAGTAAATGACAAAGATGAGTAGCCTGAAGACGCAACCCTGGAGTATATTGCTAGTGCCAGGTCTTTTGGAAAACATAGAGCAGACCACACTAATTTCATGGTTTCCATTTGTGAGCCAATTTGCTATCCAATGAGTTGTAACGAGATTATGATTTAGCTGGGATAGTTAATCGATGATACCTGAGTATGAGATGGTGTTGAATGCTTTTGTGAGATATAGATATGCAGTGTGTACTGATTTGCCCTCATCCATTGCTTCAGTAACCTTCTCAAAGAAGTCCACCTCATTACGTAGACAAGATCTGCCATTAGCAAATCTGAACTAGTCTGGCTCAAGAGTTTGTAGCTTACTGATGTCCTTATTTATTAATTCCATAATGATCCTTTCCATATCCTTACAGTGAAGCTGGTCAGACTTATGGGTCTATAGTTTCCTCAGTCTGTTGATGTTCCACCTTTGTACATGAGGATTATAGTTGCTGTCCTGTAGTTGTCTGGCACAAAACCTGTTTGGAGGCTGATACTGAATAATCTCTGTAGGGGGTCTGATAGATCTTGATTCAGACTGGCCAGTAAGCAGCCCAGTATGTCATCTGAATCCATAGAAGCAGTGTTCTTGACAGTGAATAGTGCCTTGATGAATTGTTCATGGGAGATTTGAGATTGGGGTGTAGATGTGGGTACGAGATCTGGGAATGTAGAAGGGGAGAAGGGGTGAAGTTAGAGCTAAATCTATTTGCTAGTAATTTGGCTATGTCCTCTGGGTCTAAGTATGTGATAACATTCACTATTAGCTTTGCACAATGATGGCAATTTTTACCTCATATCTGGCTTTGGTTTATTTGATCATAGAAAAAGAGATCCTGTTTAAGTTTAGCAAGAGTATTTTGACATCTTGACAGCTACTTATTATTGCATGCAATGATTTTTTCTTTTATTATAGAACCTGTTTATATTTGGGTTCCATCATAGGAACCTATGTTTTGAATTTTGCATTGTACTTAATTCAAATGGGGACAAATGCATCAATGCAGCTATTCATATGAACAAGGAATTTGGCAGTAAAGGATTCCTCGTAAGCAGTGGGAATATGGCTAGGTCATCACTCAGTTTCAGTATATTAGCCTTGGCATAATATTTGAATACCGAGGTGTTGGAGGATACTTCTGGCTTCAGTCTTAAGGTGAATGTGACTGATCTGTGATCCAATCTGACCAGGGAAAGATTTAACAAAAAACAAACTGGTAATTCACAGGAAATAGGACAAACTCCAACAACAACCCTGTGCATGGATAACGGCACTCAAAACTGAAAAAAGACTCATTCGTAATTAAAACCATTACTTTATTGTTTATTGTTTAAAATGTATTAAGAGCTTTCATTCCCCATTCGGTAACTGAAATACATTTAAAAACTACCATGATTAAATATTAAAAACATTCCAGCTATAATATCACATGATTGCTACTAAATTAATCACTAGTTACTCCCATTTTAGTAATTAACAATGCTTAGCCCTTATGCATACAATTGTTTCAATTTCAAAACTGAATTAGATGACAGAGAATCATTCAGCCCTGGATAACTTGTAGCATCTAGCCTAAGTTGCCAATCTAGTTCACATTTATTTAAGTGTTCATCCACAAAGAAACCTTTTACATCAGTCAAAACTTGGTCAATAATAACAAACTTTAAACTATGACCACCACATTTCTGGACATGCCTAAATAGAGCATTTGTAGATTTTTGATGTTTTATATCGAAAATATGTTTGTATGTTCTATGTCTCAATTGTCTACTAGTTTTTCCCACATAGAATGCTAAACAGCACTTACATAATGCTAGGTACACCACGTTACTTGTCCCACAATTGAAATGTCTATTGATTCTATACCTTTTATCTCTAATTGTGATACCTTCCGTAACCTTTATGTATGGACATTGTGTACAAAAACCACACTTGTATATGCCCAATTTTCTATTACTTCTCATCCAATTAGCTGGCTCTTTATTCCTTTCAACTATCTCTTTAAAGAAGCTGTCCCTCCTGAATACTGTTCATAGCTTATCAGCCATTTTCACATATATGGGTCTGTCCATCTTGAAAACATTCCAGTTTCATATTATACATTCCCTGATTAGTTTACTATCAGTATTGTAGGTAATAATACAAGATTTTTGTAACTGTCTATTTTATTATTATTATTAATATTCATACTTATATTTGTTGTTATTTACTGTTTTTTTCTCTTTGTTCAAACTGGGAGTGTAAAAGGCATTATTTCTTTTAATACAAACTTCCTCTTTAATTTCACTTAAAAATTGCATAGGGTATTCCCTCCTTAAAAATATATCTACCAAGGTTTCAATCTCTGTATTAAAAGTGTTCAGTTATCATATGTGCCAATCGAACCATCTGGCCTTTTACAACTGCTTTCTTTTGAAACCTAGGGTGCCAGCTGTTGAAATGAAGATACATATTTGAAAAAGCATTTTTCCTGTGAATCTTTGCCACATAACATGCCTTCAAAAATATCTTTTGTCAATTCTACATCCAAATACACTATTTTATCAGTACTGAAATTCCAGCTGAATTTTAAAAAGTAGTGGTGGTACCCAAATAATTCAAAAACATATCCAACTTCCATTGAGTATCCATCCACAAAATAAAAATATCATTCAAAAATCGAATATAAAAACTCCATGATTGATTAAAGGAGCTGTTGAAAACAAAATTTTGCTTCCAATACATCATGACTAGGTTTGCATAAGTTTGCAAACTGCCCCATCGCAACTCTTGTGAGTTGCTTGTAAAAACTATTATTGAAACAAATGCAATTGTTTTCCAGTACAACCTCCATTAACATATAAGTGTGGGCCAAGATGAGAATTTTATTGTCCCTGGTTGGGGTGTAGATTAACTGGTCCAGAGAGTTTGTATTGATGAAGTTAATGGAGGGATAGTTGAAGTCACCTAAGAGAATAGTGCTTGCCTTAATGCATCGAGACTGGATGCTGTTTAGGTAGGAGTGATGGGCTGACTGGGACATAGAGATGGTCTTATAGTTAAACATGTTGTGATAAGGGGTCTTGTGAATAACAAGTTGGATGTGGAGAAGTTCCAGATTGTGGAGCCATAGCCACCTTAGGTACCTTCCTCTAGTGCTGTAGACGTGAACGTGTGGAAGACGTTGAAACCCTGTAGTGGTGGGATACTCTCAGTGGTCTTGATCCAGGTCTCCATAATGATGCATATATCAATGTTTTCCAGGTTTTGGAGTGCTTGCAAGGAGTGGAGTTTTTTCAAGGCTCCTAGCATTGAGCAGCAATACTTTTATATTATCCCAATTCTGTTTTGTTGTAAGCTTTTGATTACTGATACCTAAAGACTGTACTATGGAGATGGATAAGGTTTTAGCCTATATAAAAAAGCCATAATGGGATAGGTGCAGTCCATCTCTGGGCATACATTTATGCATATGCTGTATGTGTATGCATGTGTGTGTGTGTGTGTGTGTGTGTGTGTGTGTGTGTGTGTGTGTGTGTGTGTGTGTGTGTGTGTGTGTGTGTGTGTGTAAAACAAGCAGAAATATCCTACTGTGGCCAGATTTTCTTTCACTTGATCATAAACAAATTTCATACGAGTACCCAGCCATTAATTTGGACTCGGTGTACATGTGAAACCAAGTGACCAGTAGAGTTTCTTGTTTGCAGTAAAATGGTCATCAGTCTAGCTTATCCAGGGAAGAGAGACAGACAGAGTAAGAGTGTGAGAGAGTGAGTGAGTGTGCATGTGCGTGTTTGTGTGTGTGTGTGTGTGTGTGTGTGTGTGTGTGTGTGTGTGTGTGTGTGTGTGTGTGTGTGTGTGTGTGTGTGTGTGCACGTGCGTGTGTGTACACTTGCCAAACACAGCTCAGTTTGCCTCAATTTTGAAAAGTTTCATTTCATTGTTTTAGATGATTTCTTTGGGAACACTGACTTGTTTCTAGAATTAAGATGGCTTAAATGGCAGTTGGACTTGAATTCCAAAACTGCTACAGGTTTGAATGAAAGCATCAATATTAGGTATGCACTTAGATGGTTAGACTAATGAATTTTCATCACACTTTTTGCATATATCTGAATATTCATGCATTTCCCTAGTTCATTGGTGATATTTATAATGATACACACTGCTTATTGGTTACTGTACATATACTACTGTCTTCACATTTCTTGTATCTCTATAGTATTGTTTGACAGCTCATTGGATTTGTATTCTGAAGAAGCATTGTTATCTATAAAGTATGAAACTTAATTATCAGATCTGATGTTGTAAATCTTTGTTTATTCATTACAAATAGGACTTCAGTTCCGTCCTTGTTTCCAAGCTCATGCCAGCCAAAAACTCTCAGCTAAGACCTACCCATAATGTTCCTCTCCTAGTTACTCCAGATCTCATTTGCTGCATTTCTAGTCAGACATGCTAGCCATCTCTCTCAAAGCTAAGTAGAAAATTGTAATTTTTAAGATAGTTTCTCCTCAAATTTTTTTATTTTTTAGTCAATTTAGCCTTTTCTCACTGTCACCTATAACCTAATTCTATTCCCTACCCTTTACCTTTTGGTACTGTCCCACTCTCCTGCCTTTGATAGGCCATTCATTACCACTTGTGGTATTTTCTAAATACCATCATTGGTACTCTCACCTTTTTCTCTCCCTTCTTATGTTTTTTCTATAGGATGGCCTTGTCGCCTTACTATGTCAGACAAAACTAAGTTGGGGTTTAAACAGTGTGACAAGTGTGAGCCTAAGGTGCCCAACTCAGATGGACACGCTCGTTGTGTCTGCTGTTTGGGCGTGGATCATATTAAAGCGACTGTGACATTTGTGCTAGTTTTAGTAATCGTACACTAACAGAACATAAAAATAAGCTTATTTTAAAAGGTTTAATCAAGACACCTTTTCGAAGGCTCTATCTAGGTCAGAGGTCTCACTACCTCCAAAGACCAAAAAACATAATTAAAAACGGAGTCACTCAGTTCCTGCATCTCCATCAGTTACAGAACCGGGTCGGCTCCGTGCTTCACCAGTGCCCTCGGCACAGACCTCTTCAGCACCAGGCTCTGTATCTTCTCCTTCTGTGCTGTCCATAATATTCACCCCTATTTCAGTTCCAACCTTGGCACCACTGACTTCGGTGCTGTCCTTGGATCTGACATTGGGTCCTATGACTGTACCTGCTTCAACATCATCCCCGGCCAAGGTGCTGATAGTTCCATCAGCTCCATCAGCTCCAAAATTCAAATATCTGCCTTGGACAAGATACTCTATAACTTATGACCCTTTTTTAGGGCAGATGTTTAGCCCCTTTCTAGAAAGACCTGATTCTCCTTCAGCAGCCTCCTTTAGATCCACCAAGAGTTTTTCTGAATTAGATCTAGTGCAGGTTGTGGACCAGCTCCTGGCAGCTAGGGGATTGCCCATTCCAGCTAGACCTTCCTTCCCTCTTGGCTCAGAATCTTTTACTACATCTTCCCCTGTTTATCCTCATCCAGCCTCTACCCATGTCCCAGAGATCTCGGTACTGATGTCCACCCCGATGCATACTGTCTCAGCTCCGACAGTAGTTTTTCCCCTGTCGGCACTGACCACCCTTGCTGCATCGACTCCAGTGGAGTCGATGCTCTCTCAGAGCAGTGCTTGGACTGTCCATATCTTGGTACCTAGCTCAACGCTTATTTTCTCACTGGCGCCATCTATGTCCATGGCTCTGACTGCTTCTAGTCTTCTTGGAGCTCCTCACCTGGAGGTGGGCTCCTCAGGGCCGGGTGTGACCCCAGTTCTGAGGCTGTCCTTCCCAGTTCCGGGCTCCCATCCCTCCTTGGGCAAGCCTGCTTTCCAGGTGATGGAAAGAGTCCTTGCCTCTACAGGCTTGCAGTCAGCACCAATAACATCAGTATCAGAACCCTCCCAGTATGCAGCTGTCCCAACCCTCTATTTCAGGACCCTGGGCACTGGAGTCGCAAGACCCCCCCCCCATTTGAAGGGAACCCTTTCTCCGGTGTCCTCCTCAGAAGATCCCACTGGGGAGCCACCCTGGAAGAAATGGTGCAAGAGGAAGCACCTTGATTCCCAGGAGGAATCTATCACCAAAGACACTGATTGTAATGAGGGGAAGGGTCCTCACGGTCTCCTCAGAAGACGTCTCATTCGGAGACATTCTTGAAATCCTCAAGCAGCAGGGAGACTGGAAGTCCTCTAACCCTTCTTCTGAGGAATCGGTGTTCTTGCAGGCATTCTGTGCCTGGCCATCTATTTCCTGGGTGACCCCACCGGCAGATGACCTTGTTAAGTTCATTGTGCAGTGTGCCTGGAAGGCCCCAGACAATGTAGAACCTGTCCCCCGGAGGCCGGACAAAATTTTATCTACACCTGAAGACCAGCCCCACTGCTCCAAGCAGTTGACAGCTGATTCTATGGTTGTGGAGGTGGTCACCAAGAGGGAACTAGCAAAAAATAGTTCCACTGTACATCCTTCGAACAAGGAGTCCCAGACCATGGACAGACAAGGGAAGCGGACCTATGCTTCAGCGACCTTTGCCATTCACTTGCTGAACTATCTGGCACACTTTACTCACCTCCAAAGAGACCTAATTTCTGAAATGTCTTCCTTTTTGGTGGGGGCACTGCCTGATGAGGTGTGTGACACTGTCGCCTCCCAGCTAGCTGCCCTTGAATCCATCTCGAGCTCCTAGATGCGTTTGATATCTCACACCACCGAGTGGGCAGCTCGAGCTGCTGCATCAGGCATTGTCATGAGACGTAACGCTTGGATGTGGTTGTGTGACTTTGCAGACCCCTTTAAATCTTCCTTCATCAATGCACCTCTTGATGAATCTGCACATACTTGCATGAAGTGAGAAAGACGGAAAGACCTTGTCTGCTGTGGGCATACACTTTTCCAACCCCCAGAGGTCCTACTCCAGGAACCAGAAGGGAGGAAAAATGTGGTTCAAGAAATCCCAAGGATACTTTCATGTCACTCATGGTGAACAATCCCTCCGGGGCAGAGGGGACAACTCATCTGGAAGATGCCCCTTTTGGGGTAAAGGGGGTCCACATAACCAGGGAGCTAGAGATTCTTTCTCCAGCAGACCCTACCAGCGTTCCTGAGCAGCGGCCCAGTTGCTTTCCTCTGGAAGCAGTCAGGGGTCATTTTTCTCTGCACCTACCAGCCTGGCATCTTATTACTACTGATGTTTGGGTGCAAAGAATAATATCCAGAGGCTACCAAATACCATTCGATTTAATTCCCCGATGTACCACCCAATCAGAGGGAATTGGCAGCTTTAGAAATAGAAAAGCTGCTAAGAAAAAGAGTCATCCAACCAGTCCTACCAGACCAGACAGGATGCGGGTTTTACTCAAGGTTCTTTTTAGAGCCAAAAAAGACAGGGGACTGGAGGCCAATCCTGGATCTCAGCCTATTGAACAAATTTATAAAACCTCAAAAATTCCAGATGATCATGGTACAGACCATTCTACCCTTCCTAGGGAGGGACAACTGCATGTGGTCTATAGACCTCAAGGATGCATACTACCACATAAAGATGGATCACCGGTCCTGGAGGTTTCTCCATGTTTGACTGGGGGCCGATCACTTCCAGTTCAGGGCACTGCCATTCAGTCTCTTGATAGCCCCCCCGAGTGTTCACCAAATGTATGGCAGTTGTGGCAGCTCAAGGATTCCAGGTGTTTCCATATCTAGACAATTAGCTCCTTACTGCTCCGACCAGGAATCTCGTAATCCGCAACCTCTCTTACACTCAAGGTCTCGCTCTCCCCTTGGGGATTACAATCAACAAGGACAAATATTAAATATCCCCAACAAAGACACTGGAATTTAGTAGAGCAGTCTTCGACACAACATCCTGTCAAGCTTTTCTACCCCCTCACAAGCTTTTGAAAATAAAACACCAAATCCAAGACTTTCTTCCTCAGGTCTATGTACCAGCACATCTTGTACTGCAACTCTTAGGCTCCATGGCGACTACCATTACATTAGTACCACTGGCAAGGCTGCACATGAGAATCCTGTAGTAGCTCCTTTCCGCACAATGGTCATTTCTAACTCACCCACTCGACCACATGATACGTCTTACAAACCATTGCAAGGAAGAAATGCTATGGTGGATGAAGCCACAAACAAATCTTTGGTGTCGACCATTCTGTCTTCCCCAGCCCACGGCCACGGTGACCACGGATGCTTCCCTGTTAGGGTGGGGGGGGGGGCATTTCCAGGGAAAGATGGTCCAAGCACCTGGTTCCTCATGGATGCCAATTTGCACATAAATGTCCTGGAACTGAGGGCAGTTCTCTTAGCGTTGCAAGCGTTCCATGCATCCCTACCCTCTGGGACCATTGCAATTCAGTCAGCTAACATTTCAGTCGTCTGGTATATCAACAAGCAAGGCAGAACCAGGTCTTACCCCCTGTGTCGGGAAGCCATGAGGATTTGGCACTGGGCGATAGCTTCCAACCGCTTTCTTATAGCAATGCACATTCCTGGGAGTTCCAACCTTATTGTGGACAATCTGAGCAGGAACATCCTGATGCCTCATGAGTGGTCCCTCAACCCTGTAACAGCGGATTGGATCTTCCTATGCTGGGGCAAGTCTTGCTGTGATCTGTTTGCTTCCCCCCTAAACTACAAATACAGAAGCTACTTTGGCCTGATCCCCGCTCAGGGGGAACCGGTTGAGAAGCAAAGTGATCCTCATTGCTCCCTACTGGCCCAGTCAAGCCTGGTTCCCATTTCTATGGTCTCATCTGATTTGCAGCCCGTGGATCCTGGATCATTCCCAAGACCTGTTATCTTATCTTCAGGGACTGATTCATCCGAACCTCCACAGTCTCAAGATCACAGCTTGGTTCCTCCACTTCCAATGATTGCCAGGCTGCCTGATATCCCATCTCCTGTTCGGGAAATTCTTCTGGCTTCACACAAACCTTCCACCAGGAAAGTTTATTCTAGTAAATGGACTAGGTTTTCTATTTGAGCCAAAGAGCAGAACATAGATCCCTTCTCTATGTCTTTTCAAAATATCCTTCAGTACTTGACAATTCTTTTACATGCAGGAGCCTCAGCATCGATGATCACTGTACATTTAGCAGCTATTTCCAGTTTTCATAATGGACTTCATAATTCCTTGATTATGTCACACTGCCTATGCAAGACGTTTTTGAAAGGATTATTACACATTAAACCTCTGGTCAAGCCTCCCTTAGAACCCTGGAACTTGACTTTGGTGCTTCAGTCTCTCACAGGTCCTCCTTTTGTGCCCTTTGATTCATGGGATTTAACATTTTTGTCATGGAAAACCTTACTTCTAGTAGCACTTACCTAGCGAGAAGAATATCTGAGCTATAGGCCTTGAGTGTCAAGAGACCTTACTTGATGTTCCACACGGATAGGGTGTCCCTTCGTACTGACCCTTCTTTCTTGCCCAACGTAATTTCTGGATTTTCCATTAACCAATCTATTGACCAGCTATTTTTTTCCCTCAGCATTCTAATAGAGGCAAGTACCTTTTGCACAAACTTGATGTGCATAGGCAGCTTCATTGTTATTTGGACAGGACGAAATCTTTCAGGAAAACAGATCAATTGTTTGTGGCCTTTGCTGGACCCAGATTGGGTAAACCTGTTTCCAAAGTGACTTTATCCTTCTGGCTTAGAAACGTCATTACTTTTATCAACCAACAGAATAAGGTATTCTTACCTTCCAGAATAAAGCTCATTCTACCAGATCTATGGCTACTTCTGTAGCATTTCATTCCAGAGCCTCTATGGATGATATCTGCGCAGCAGCCACTTGGGCAAGACCTCATACCTTTATCTCGCATTACAAATTGGATTTGGCCTCCAGGGGAAGAGCATCTTTTGGTTCTATGGTGCTCAGGAATATCCTTCCATAGGGCCACCCAGGACTCAAGTAGCTGGGGACTCGGTCTTCTTTGTGATGAATAAACAAAGATTTACAACATCAGATAAAGAAGTTATGTCTTACCATAATGTTCCATCTGTGTTGCAGATCTTTGTTCATTCATTACTTCCCACCCTCCTTCCCCCTGCCTGGACTCCTGATGAACTTTAGGAACTCCTGGTTAGGGTATTTGCTCAGACAGAGCCTTCTACTATTTTTCTATTACTACCTCTATTATATAGGGGCGGGCAAACTCGATCTGAAGTAACTAGGAGAGGGGCATTGTGGGTAGGTCTTAGCTGAGAGTTTTTGGCTGGCACAAGCTTGGAAACGGCCATATCAGTTCCGAGGACAGAACCAAAGTCCTATTTGTAATGAATGAACAAAGATCTACAACACAGATGGAACATTATGGTAAGACATAACTTCTTTTTCTTCGGCTGTTGAGTATTTTTTTATTTCCTTATACCGGTTTGTTAATTTTGAGCATTCATAAACATAAAGTTTTTCTTATAGATATATAAATATATATATATATATATATATATATATATATATATATATATATATAGTTTATTTATATATATATATATATATATATATATATATATATATATATATATATATATATATATATTAGTTTCCATTTTTTTAGTTAATTATTTTTCCATTTATTTTTTCAGTATTTTCTGATGTAATTGTCTGGATATATAAAGGGATTCCATATCAACAGTGGTCACATAGTAGTCAAGTGATAGTTCAATGTCTATGAAAAAGCCCAAGTCCCTAATGACTGAGTCAGTTTTTAGGGTGGTTGTCACTTACTTAATAGGAGCAGGGGTGCACATAATTGCAAAAGGACACAATGTTTAATTTATTGATATTTAATTTGATGCTATGGTCTATGCATTATTTTTTAGATCCTGTTGGAGAATTCAGATGTCAATAGGAGTGTTTATGACAGCTCCAAGTTTGCTGTCATTAGCAAACTTCATGAATTGCAGGCATTTGCTGTCAGCCTTAATGCCAGAGAAATAAATGCTAAAGAGGAGTTGTCTCAAGGCCAATCCCAGGGGACAATGATAGCGACTACTATTTAGACTGGGTTCTTTCTGTCAGTGAACCAGTTTGCTATCTAGAAGGTTATATAGGGGTTTACTTTTAACTGGATTATCTTATCCAATGATGGCAGGATGTGAAATGGTATCAAAGGCCTTGGGCAAGTCCAAGTATGCAGTGTGAACTGATTTTCCTGAGTCTAATGCCACAGTGACCTTTTCAAAAAAGTCTGCCAAGTTTAAGAAGCAGAATCTGCCTTTACCAAACCCAAATTGGTTTGGTTCTGATGTCTAAAGA
The DNA here is from genome assembly GCF_019279795.1 of Protopterus annectens. Classification (NCBI taxonomy): domain Eukaryota; kingdom Metazoa; phylum Chordata; order Ceratodontiformes; family Protopteridae; genus Protopterus; species Protopterus annectens. The sequence continues at coordinate 1,175,621,078 of NC_056735.1, read as the reverse complement.
CTGCCTATGTCCCTGTTAATAAATTCTTAATGATGTACTCCACTGCCTTAAACACAAGGCTGGGGAGACTTATGGGTCTGTAGTTGCCCAGATCAATAGTGGGCCCCCTTTTATGGAGTGGGATGACTACAGCAGTTCTCCATACCTCTGACACAAATCTAGTGGAGTAGCTGAGATTGAATAAACTTAGGAGTCTAGCAGACAATATTTGGTGCTAACAAGCAATCAGCCTGGTGCATTATCAGGACCCATTTAGCTACTCTTCTTATCCCTGGACAGAACACTTAGGACTTGTTTGGAAGTGATTGAGGGGGTGGCGTATGCATGCTAAGGTCCAGGGGATAACTGAGAGTGATAAGGAAGTAAAGTTTGATCTGAAATTGTCTAATAATGCTTGGCAACGTCCTCAAGGGATGAGTATGAGATGTTATTTTATATTAACTCAGAGCATAGCTAGGTATTACTTTTAAGGTGTTTGAAATACCTGAGGAAGGCTTTGTAATCATCCTTTGTAATGGCGGCAATTCTCAATTCTTAATTTTTGTTGGAGGATTTGATTTTGTTTCTAAGTTCTTTGTTGATCTTTTTGAGTTCTTATGTAACTGATGAGGACTTAAGTTTGCTTTTTCGTGCTATAAGTGTCTTCCTTTTATTTTATAGTTTGTTAATCCTGGGGTTTCAACAAATAGGCTTGTTCTTTAATTTTGGCACTATATTTATGCATTATGGAGACTGAGACCTCTGTACAAGCTTGGGGATGGGCAAATAATTTGTCAGTGAATATGATAGCATCTGATGTAGTATCACTGGTGTGAGGAAGGGGTTTGGATTTCATCAGGCCATAATTTAGGTGGAGTAGATTAGTTTTAGAGTAGTCTTTGAAGATGGAGGGGTTTCAAGGTAACTCCAGTCTTACATTTTAAGTGTTACAAAGTGGTGATCAGATTTTACCAGTGATTTAGTAACTATGGGCGTTGAGAATAGTGGGCTATACTAAAGAGTATCAAGTCCAATACTTTTGAGGCCTTATTGAGATTTGTACTAGTTGGTCCAAGGAGTTAGCACTGACAAAGTCCAGGAATTTCTGCACATATTTATTTATGGTGGTGTAGCTCCCCTAGTCAATAAATGGACAGCTGAAGTCACCCTAAGGGATAGTATTAATTTCTATAGTGAGGGATGTCAGCTTGTTTAGACATTTTTATTTATCTTTTTTAACTGGGTTAGTCCCACTAGGCTAGTAGCTTCTTTTCAAGGGAGACCTTTGGTGGTATTTATACTACTAGAGGAAATCTGCCAGGGCATCAGAGAACTTCTCCTACTCTTTGTGATAGGTGCTGTGGGATCTTTTATGTCCACCTGAGCTACAACCAACTCAAGCAGATGGGGGCTTGGCTTAATATCTCATCCAAAGGATGATACACTCAGGAGTGCCGCACCCCCTCCCCCATACTGCACTAGAGTGTAAACAATCCATCTATCTGTCATGGGAATAAAACCTTTAACCTTCTGCACCAAATCCAAGTGTGATGTTTGTTGCATCACTGACACAGATAAATGCCTCATGGTCTGCTGGTATTATGGAGGGAGTGCAGTAGTTGACTGCAATGTCATACTGTTCTTTTTTTTTTGTGAGAAGGATGTGTAGGAGTTTAAAGTCATTGTCCTGCTTTGTGAGTCTGGAGGTGAAATATTTTATTAGGACCACTGATAGTACCCCTGCAACTTACTACAAATTCTACTTCTGTGTTAGGTCTTAAGGAATGGTAGGCATTAACACCCTGCACTGTGGAAATGCTTTCACTCTTCTAAAACCATTTTGCATTAACTTTGCATAGGTCAATATTTTTAAGGTTTAGGAATGCTTGTAAGAAATGTAACTTTTTGTTAAGGATTATAGCATTGAAGAGTGCTACCTTTATATATTTTTGATTGTGGTTGACTATGTAAGAAATTTGAGGAGACTGATCTTTCCTAAAAAGACACAAATGGCACAAAAAAGTCTTAGTATACGGAAGCCATATGGTGAGAGGTGCAGATCTTCCCTATCTAAGCAAATGGGACTGTCAAACATCTCCTCCCTGTCTGGTATATATTGGATCCCCCTAGAATGACATAAGTAGCTAAGCCAACAATTAAGTCAATTATCTTTTGTTAGTACTGATGCATCATTCTTGGCGATGACAGGGTGCTGCTCAGAACTAATTTCACACCCATTTCAGATGCATATTCTGTGACCTCATTCATGTACCTGCTCATTTTTCTATGTAAACATTTTATAACATATGAAGTAGGAGAATTTCCATGTTATCCTGGTCGAATTTCCTTTAGTCAGTGTGCATACCATTATGAGTTTGTTTGTGTCTTTCGGCTTTTCCCGGTTAGGGGTCGCCACAGCGGAACTCCAGTCCGCTAATGATTGGCAGTTGATTTTTATGTACAGGCTTGCCAGGCCTGACGCACAACCTTCAACGAAGGTACGCCCATTCACGCATGTCTCCACGCAGATTGTGAGTACGCCATGAAAATAGGTCATACCTAATGAGTTATCCTGGTCAACAAAAGTAGTTAAGCACACAAATAAATTAATAAATTACTGTGGCCAGAATTTCTTTTACTTTATCACAGTCAGGTATCGGTGATGTACCACTCAAATGCCCAGATTTTTGCCTCATATTTTTGGTCTGTTCCTCATAAGATGTCTGTTTTTCTGGCAAATCACTGAAGACTAAAGTCAGAAAATAATGACAGACATTTGAGTTTCAGACTTCATACTCTCCAGAAATGCATGTCAATGCAAAACCTGTTATTCTATACACTTTCTAAGTTTATAGGCTCAATATTTAAAAAGTATCCCTAATTCTGGGCTTTTCTCCAAGTATCACTTGATCAGTTCAGCAATCATAGGCCTGTTTTTGTGTGTGTGTGTGTGTGTGTGTGTGTGTGTGTGTGTGTGTGTGTGTGTGTGTGTGTGTGTGTGAGAGAGAGAGAGAGAGAGAGAGAGAGAATGTATGTATGTCTTTGTTCAAGGTAAAATGCATTACTGCATCCAGAACTTCTTTTACTTGACTGCAAATGCTGGAGGAGTCACACTTCAGAAGGTGGGTGTTCTTGACAGAGGCAGTCTGACTGTGAAAAAAAATGATCACCTCTGTCACTTGACCAGTTCAGCAATCATAGGCCTATTTGTGTGTGTGTGTGTGTGTGTGTGTGTGTGTGTGTGTGTGTGTGTGTGTGTGTGTGTGTGTGTGTGTGTGTGTGTGTGTGTGTGTGTGTGTGTATCTGAGATTATAATTTTTATTTGCAGTTTATATCCTTTATTACCAATAAAATGTGGCTTACTGTTTCATAGTGGGCATGTTCAACAAAGATTGTTTGCAGAAGAAGCTGAAATTATCGTTTTGTTGTATGTCACGAATGCAACAGACACAGTCAATATTTTGGTTTTCAGAGCTGTACCTTATTATAATTTCACAGTGTGACATGGAGACTGTAAATGCTGTTGCATTCAGTTCAGAATATCATGTAGATATTCCTTTTTTTTGTACAGGACCAAATGTAGAATACATAAAATCAAATACACTGTGATGTTATACTAACAGAAATAATAAAATGTGTATTTATTTCAACCCAGAAGTGGTGTTTAAGTATTCAAAATACTAAGGCAAAATAATGTAAATTTTGTCAGAACTGTAAACTAGCCCACAAAAAGTCAAGATATAGCTGTACCATTACCTCTGTGCTTAAAAGAAAAAGCTGCATACAGTATCTAACTGAATATCCAGATATATTTTGCTAAATGGTGTCAAAATGTTTCAGTGTTATAACATTAAAGTGAAAGGATAGTCATTTGAATGTGATCGACTTCCAAGCTGGAGAATATTTATGTAAGAGGTTGGTATATGTCTTCTGTTTGGGATGTAACATGCAGTATATACCCAGAACATGTCTACACAGAGTTAGCACTACATCAGAAGCAAAATCATATAGTTTCTTCTATCAAAGTGACCTTTTATGCCCCTGAAAACACTTCACCACCACTACCACCAGCACCAAAAGTCTTTCTGCTAACAACTTGGCAATGTGGTCCAACCAACCAGCTTCAGTACTGAGCTGCTCTTAAATCTGCTCTTAAATCCTTAAGAGCAATATAGCTCTTAGGTGCAGCATAAACCTGATATCTTAAGCACAAGTTCATGAGTTATACTAAGAACTGTCAAAGGATGACAGATGTATTTCTTCTTATATATAAGCACTAGTTTGTATTTAGTTCAGTCAGTCATTTCATTGCTAAATCCTGCCAATGTGCATTGAATTTGGTTCCCATAGGGGAGTGTATATATGATACAAACATAAAAATGTTGTGGTCAGTGGGATTACACACACACACACACACACACACACACACACACACACACACACACACACACACACACACACACACACACATACACACTAGTTTATGGAACAGATACTATTTTATTTCAACATTATCAGGCATAATCTTAGCATAAAGTTTTAATTCAAAATGCTGTTCTATTATTGTAACTTGACTACTGAAATGTGGTAGTAGGTATAATAAAAAAACTGTGATAAACTGATAAGAGATGGCATTATAGGTAATACATTTCTAAATCATTACTATTTTGATCATTGTTTGCAAAATACTAACTTGGGAATTAATTTCTACTCCTGTTACTTGTTAATTCAACAGTGTTGGATTAAAATGTGAATATTTGTAGATATACATAGAGTCAAAATATCATTTTAATGTGAGGACTGGTTTACTTACAGAAAATATAAAACTGTTTTGCAAATTATGGTTATGATTGCTAAAGATATCATTTTTCAGTAAGCTGAGTCTCAGTGTGTTTATAAATTATTTACATACATTTATGAGATTGTATTTATCTGCTATGTAGAAATGAATCCGTTCAAGAAGCAGAAAGAAAATAGTTATAAGCAATGTACTACTCTCTGATATTGGGATCGTTATGGGCTTTACAAATATTCAACTGTGCTACTCAAATATCCAGGCATGTAATTTGGTATACACATAACATTTTTTTTCTCTTTTCTGCAGGACTGAATTATATCATCATGGGCCAAGTAGATGAAGACCATCAGGGCAAAGTCCTACCAAGCAGTTTTGTTATGAATTTTAAGACAAAAAATCAGAAGAGCCTCCACATCCTAAAAAACAAACAGTGCTGAAGTACACAATTTATGTAGTGTGACAAATTATCATTACTCTGTTTGGGGTCATTTAGTCCCTTCGTCTACAATATACGTACATTTGGATGCAGGATTTCTGTCTGCACAGTTGCAAACAAAATCAGCATAAACTTATTCTGTTTTAGAATGTCTGCTGAAGTGAACAGCAAAGACCAAAGCAATGGACTTCTTTGAATGTGTAACTTTATTTATCAATCTGTCTCAAAGAATTCTATATTAAATGTAAAATAGTGATGTGTAATATTTCTATTTAAAAGTGCAATATTTATAATAATATTGGTGTTTTATGACTGAATTTAAAATGGTGTTTTCCATTGCATATTTTATCTTTTATCTGAATAAAAATGTAAGCATTTCATTAACATATCTGTTGTAATTTCACACATAATTAGTCTGCAAAAGGTGAAAAGTCTCTGCAGGTCTAAAGCGTTTCATTACCTTATATAGACAATAAAGTGGAGGAAGTATATTATGACATCTTAATGGCCATCTGAAAGTCTGAATGTTAAATGCACAAAAGTTTTATTGTGACATTTGACCCTGAGGAGGATGAGTTAAATTCCCACAATAACAATTTTTATATATGGTTAATAAATTGATCTTACACTTTTTATTGAGGTTTCTTTGTATTTGATCTGATGTTTACAGCACCCACACATACTCTGACTGAACAAACAAAATTGCAAACTGGTTTGAGTGATGTAAGGCATGGTTGCTTAAATCTCCTGGTATTAATTATCATAAATACTGTTACTCTTCTTTTGAAAAGGTAATATTACCATAAACAGTTAAAAAGTTTAAATGATATATACATTTGTAAAAACTGATTTGCTAAGGAACTAACCACCCAAAGGCAGAATGACATTACAATACAATGAATAAAATCTGGTTTGTTCTTTAAAATGTGATGATTGGACTCACACAATACTTAATGCCATTATAAGTGAGAATATTGCACCTTACATGCATAGAAAAAAAATGTATCTGGGCCATAAAATAAGACCTCAGCTAAATCAAATAACAATAACACTTTGCTCACATTTGTCCACATGATTTCATTGTTGACTGTAATAGTTTCATAGGTGGATACCGGCCATATAGTCCAGGATGCCATTGAAGAGTCTGGCCCTATTTCTACATTGTTCTTGAGAACTGCCTAGTTAATTGACTTTCTCAGGCTGAGGAAAGCAAATCTTGGACTACAGGCAGTAGCTTTTTAACAGCTTATAGGATTAATCCTCTGCACTAGCTATCAGACTACTACAGACTCAAACCTTATCTAGGTATTTTTCCAGTGTCTTACAATATGCTTTTTAACCAGTTAAAGGTAAAACACAAGATTTAATTGTTAGTGAGAAGATGAACTTTCTACTATTAAAAAAATAGCACATATTTGATATTTAACATTTCATTTAGAATTTCATCAAAAATGTGATATATATATATATATATATATATATATATATATATATATTGGCCACACCAGCAACTGGTACCCAATCCTAAGGAGCTTGTCTCAAGGCCCAGCCTGGACATTGCCTCAAATTCCTCATTTCCTGACCCAACACACACACACACACATATATATATATATATATATATATATATATATATATATATATATATATAGGTCTACTTCATTTGCCCTAACTTCCGATTGACCGACACCCATTTGCCCGACCCCATTTGACCGAAATTTCATTTGACCGACACTTCATTTGACCGACAAGTATTATTGGCAAGTAAATGGGATATGCCCCTTCCCCACTGTACTGTGACACTGGAGTTAGAATACATAGTTGGGGGGTGTGGGGGTCACAGCTCCCCACAATGGGGGGTGTGGGGGCGAAACCCCCCACTTAATTTCATATTATACTGTTTAGTTTTGCTTACTTTTGTTTTAGTAAACAATATTAAAGCAAAACTCCCTGAAGCTACAATACAGGCCTTTTGTGTCGGCACCCAGGAAGCACCTTAACTACCTCTCATCTGCTGGTCCTATTGTCTATGCAGAAAAGTGATTTTTTGCTGTATGTCCATTTTGTTTATACTGTAATTTATTACAACCCTATAATGCAGCACCATTTGGGACCACCCTAAGTTTGCTTACTCTCCCCTGCTTGCTATGTTGTAATAGTAACTATCGTGCAGCACCCCACGTGGAACCCTAAGGTTGGGTTGCTCTCCCCCTGCTTTTCAGCGTTGTAATAGTAACTTTCTCCGCACGTAATTTTGCTGTTCCTCCTCCTGTTTCCTCCTACTCACACACTTTCTCTGAACTATTCTATCTCTTTCTGTCTTTTTTCCTCTCCCCTCTTTCTTTTTTTTTTTTTCCCTGTATAATACTTTGTACTTTTTTTTACCTTACCTTGTTCCTTCTTATGCCTCCCACCTTTATATCTAGCTATCATTTATCTCACTAAGCTCCTATTCTTCTTTTCTATCTACGTAGTGTTTCAGCTCCTCTGCTGAACTGATTAGTTTCCTCTCTCTCTACTCACTCTTTCTGCTCCTGCTCCGCTCCTCTCCCCCCCACCCTTATCCCCACCCCCCCCTGCCCTACCCTTTACTTACCACACCCCCACAAACACACCTATCCTAACCTCTGTCCTAAATTGTTAATCTCCGCTACCTTAACTCCTGCTCCTCCCCTTCTCTTATCCTCCTACTCACAGACCTAGACTTATACTTCTTCTCTCTTCCACATTCGTTAACTTCTGCTATACTTATATCCTATCTTGGGCCTGGTAGTTCCTTTTATCCCTCCTCAACATGTCAGTACTCACTACCCTATCTCCTGACCTCTTATGAAATATTTAATAACCTCAAATTTCACACATTCAAACATTACATCTACCTCTTGGTAGATGGTGATATACTCTTTTGACATCCTATGTTTAACTGAAACCTGGTTAAAACCCTCACTAAAGATACTGAAATCATTCAGCCAGGCTACAACATTCTGAGACTGGACCGCAATACCGCCAAGGTGGGGAGTAGCACTCCTATTTAAGTCTGATCTAAATTAACTCCTTATATCAAAGATACAACTTAACCCAAATAAAGCCATCTATATTATCTGTATCTATCTACCTCCTGGAAATAACTCCTTAATTATAGAAAATATCCTTAGCTGGGCTTCATCCACCTACCCACAAGAAACTGTAATACTTGGAGACTTCAACCTTGATTGGTCCTCAGTTAATACTAATAAATATAAGAAGAAAGAAGAATACCTACTAATGCCCCTACCATCAGAACTTCTCAGTAATAAATATTTTAACCCTATCCTATTTAACACTGAACTAAATGCCTGTAACTGGAAACCTCTAGAAACTCTTCCTCTAGAAGAAGCTGTTCAATTTTTAATACCACATTTTATCAATCCTAGACAATCATGCACCAAAACGAACTATCAGAATCAAAACTAAACCTGTCCGAAGACAAAAATGTTACTCAGAAACAAATCCTGGATAAAATGGAGAACTAGTAAGACTTCTTCACCCTGGACAGACTACTCTGGGTCCAATAATAATTCTTCCCATGAAACTGCCAATGCTTTCTAATACTATCAATTCACTGGCCTCCAACCTTCCCATTGACAATTCTAGCATCCCTGATCTTGCATCTTCTAATCAACCAACCTTTATAATACAACCCATCTCCACCAATTTCATCCAAAAATGCCTCCAAAAACTTAAACCGCTGCTAAGGAAATAGCCTATCCCATCTCTATCCTTATCAACAGAACTATTAATGAAGGAACCATACCTGACATCTGGAAAATCTCACACATTATACCCTTACATAAAGGAGGAAACTCCAATGAATACTCTAACTACAGACCTATAGCCCTCCTGTCTCGCTAATGAATCACTTAACTAAAAATAACATTCTTACCCCTGCCAACGGCTTTAGGCCTTTTCACAGTACTACTTTATCGATCTGTCCAAAGCCTTTGACATGGTCAACCACCCTCCTCATAAAAATCCTGGAATCTCTTGCTTTAGAACCAAAGGCTATCCATTGGTTCACTTCCTATCTCACTAACAGAAAACAGGCAGTCCTCTGGGATAACAAACTCTCTCTTCTCCCAATTTCTAAGCTACATGTATACAATATGATGACTCCACCTTATTTGCTCAGCTAAAACCATACCTGAGCTTCAAACTATCACTCAAAATGTATTCCACACAGTAGAAGCATGGTTCTTAACGCTGCCTACTATTAAATGCTAAAAACTCCTCCTCTTTAAACCTACTATTAGGGTCCCCCACATTAGACTTCTCCATCTTATCTATTAATGGTGTCATGATGATAACAACCTTACCTATGATTGTCACATTAATAATACCATTAAAACTGTAAGCAAAAAATTAAAACATTCTTCAACCCCCCACCCAAAGTACCCCCTTGCCCTCTCACCTTATTTCAACTCTTCTCTATGCCTCACCAATTTTCACTAACCTGAAGAAAAACAATCTCTAAACTGACTAACACATATAATAGTATTGAGATTTGCTTGGATTGATCTTTCAGAACTCACCAACTCAGAACTCACAAGAAACTTCTTGGAAACTGGCTAAGAAAAGAAAATTGCTTCTTTCCCAACTTTTCTTTGTCCAAAGAGCCTTCTATCAACCTAACAACACTCCTGCACTTTCCAAACTTTACCCTTACTCTAAACTGAATTCACTTCGCTCCTCTAGGACTCCTTTTCTCCTAACGCCATTGGGAAACACTGGAATCGTTCAAACAAAAACTTAAAATTTATCTTAAAAATCACTGGATATGTCCTCCATTTACCTTCTTTCTATGTGCATGTATTACTTCCATTACTTTGTATGAGTTACCTCTCTGTAATATTCCATCTCAATCTATCGTAATCTAATTCTACTTCTCAGTATAATGCAGTATTACTGTAACCAAGTAAAATATCTAATCTAACTCACCTGCTAAGTCTCATATTTGTACTCTTGTGTATATACATTTTGGAAGATATTTTAAGCAAATGTTTCTTTTTATATATATATCTGTATATCTCCTCAGGCCTCCACTGAAAATGGACATGTATCCAATTGGACTAGCCCGGTTAACAAATGTAAAATAAATAAAATAAATAAATAAAATATATATATATATGGGTTTATGTCAGATGATCGAGTTTGCAGAAGCTTGAACATCATATGGTACCTTGCTGTTGCTACCAAACAGGTGGTGTGGCAGTAAGTGCAAGGTACAGTGCCCATCTTCTCACCTCTGCTTGTCTTATGGTTGAGCCTGTAGAAAATAAAAATAATTGGGGTAAAAAACACATCAACACACAAACATGTGTTGCAATAAAATTTCATATCAAACAACCACCAGGAATATCCACACTCAGCCTGATGCTTGGACAGTCTGACATATTTCCTTTTGTAGGCTAGCTGGTTGGCCTAAATCTGCTGTGGTATTGGAAAACAGAAAAAAAATAATAAAAAAATACATTAACATAACCTTGACAAAAGAACTAACAGTCATTTATAAATAAGCCCTGTATAATATTACCAGTGGAAATCAACCAACTTACGAAAGGCTGTACTAACTTCTTCTTCAGACTGGTGGGATATAGCTGTGTGGCATCCCTGCTGGTCACTTTATCATTGGCTGCAATGTTCAGCAGAATGAAGGAGCTAGTGGCACCACACAGGACTCTAGCAAGGTGATGCAATGCTACAGAGTCACACTTAGCAAAATAAAAGCAGCAGTCACCATTGTAGTACTGGGCATGCTATAGAAAACTTAGAGGTTACCTAGCAGAGGTTTCTACCTACAATGTAGATTATTACAACCAACAGGGCTGACTAAAAGTGCTGTGGTAAGGGTGTACACAGTCAACAGTCAGAGGCACAAAAACGTTATGTGTACTGTATGTATGTACTGTATACAACAGCATCCTGCATATATGGGCAGTGAGATTGCTGGGGGTGGGGGGGATGAAAGAATGCAGAGTACAGGTCTTGGCTTTCATTCTCCCACCTGTGGGAAGCATACTTCTCAAATGCACAGATTTTCACATAATGTCCAAACCTTTGCCTCATATTTTTGGTCTGTTTCTCATAAAATTTGTTGTTTTCTGGCAAATTGCTGAGGATTGAAGTCACTAAATCATGACATACATTTGACTTTCAGACTTAATATCTTTCAGAAAATGTATGCCAACACAAATCCTGCTATTCTAGCAACCTTCTATGTTTATAAGAGCAATATTTAAAATCTGTCTCTATTTTTGGACCTTTGACCCCCTGAATTATTTTAGGCTTTGTCCAGGTTTCTTGCATTATGCAGTTGAAAGGTATGGTGGGAAGCCCTAATGCCAGAGATTGGTTGAGTGGCTTTGTGGTGGTAAGCACAGACTGGGAGGGTGTGTATCAGGGTGCACACTATGCTGCAGAGGCCCAGTTAACATCCAAATGGGATGGGTAGGATTAACACTGCTTATGTGGCCAGGATGCAGAGTTGTGCAGATGGGGCAGATGTCACCTGGGGACTGCAGACTTCTGTATACACATTGCATGTCGCTGGTTACATCATGTGCTGCATATACAACGCCACTACAGGGCATGCTCTTCAGCATGGCCTGCGCCAGCACTATACAGCAATCATGCCATGTGTTGCAGGGGCTGCTGGAGCATTGCTAGTGGACATTTAAAATGGATGAATGCCACCTCTGTGTCCAGGCACTGATCATAGGTGTATGTTAAAGTCTACAGGAATGTTGATGACACCTAAATAGAGACAGAGACTGGATAGGATCACCACAGCAGAAAGAGAGTTACTTCTGAAAGCTCTATAGTCCAATGGCAGGAGAATTATGAACACAGGCTTTGGTAGAGTGGTTGTGGCAGGATCTGGTGAATGATGCAAATGCTTTGTGCAGACAAAAACAGGATGTGGACAGATGTCCATCACAGGGTTACAGTTATAATTCACCAAGCCTGTACAAAAGCACAAACCATTGTAATGTTTTTAGATGTACTGGTGTTTTTCTAGCAATGAGGTAAGGGATTATTACATATATTCAGTTATGCACACAGATGTTTTTGTATTTGCCTTCTTTTTCATCTTAGTTTTTCATCTTAGTTGTCCCTGCATCTTCTGAAAATGAGTTGGCTGTGTTTTATCTTCTAAGAATGTATTATGTGAACCTGACAGCTCCACGTGGCAGCAGATGCAGAACCATAAAAAACACACCACGACTACCATCACAAGGCAAGGTCACAGTGTGAGATAAGAGCACAATATTCCATGGTCTGGTAGCATCACAATCACTAAGTATTCTTTCACTCCCCAGACTGCAGGGATGGCTGTAATATGTGTAGATCGGAGTATGTGATATACCTTTAAGAAGCTTTCCAGAGCAGGCATGTGCAGATAAATACTGAGCACATGCAAGCAAGAGTGCCATTTTGTAGTGAGCAGTCAAGGTGTAAGCATGCATGTGTGTACTAGTCAGTCAGTCACTCAGTTTGTTTAAGTTTAATGTTCCTGCTATCCATCCTGAGTGTTTGTATGTAATAAAATACTTAAACGAACACCCAAGCCTAATTGTCTTATGCAGATATATAAGACAAGCAACAATATGCACTAAATAAACACATATGTAGTCCAAGTGAACTGAAGCATCTTTGTTATTTGGCACAGACTGAGTGCCACACCTGCAGTCACTTCATATACTGATACATGAACTCACTTTTATGGAGAACCTATGCCTACAGTATGTGCACAGCTCAGTGCACTACATTAGCCCACCTCCCCCCCACACACACCTACACACAGTGTTTGTAGCCTGGATGTAAACATTTGATAATGTCTATAAGATGAGGTAGCTACTGCTGAATTAATGTACAGCTAGTCCATAAGTAAGTTCAACACAAGTGCCAAGGTTCGTAACCAGTAGGTCTAATGCTAAGGTGGTTTTCTAACTCTCTGTGAGTTACTTATTTTATAAAATGATTCTTGTCTTTCTGGAATTAATGATGTATTCATTTGCACAGCAGTCCGTCATACAGAGTCACGGAGCTAGTCAGAACTATGAGCTTAATCATTTTCCACATCTGGCATGTCAGCATAATGACTGTCCAGTGCACTTGTACAAGACAGGAATTCTCTTTCTCAGAACAGCCAGTGTTCATAGCAATTCGCGAGCTAAGCCTCAGCTACTTAAAACATCTCCTGTATAAATCCCTGGAACAACTTCTTGAATGTGGTAAGAAAGTGGACCATTTTTTTCCTTATACTAATCCCTGGAATCCTCTTAGGATTTTCCCAGAGGGATCTCAGTGATGAACTGAATTTTCTTTGAATGCCCTTTATCTAGCATGTTTACCATTCTGAAGATTATGTGAACATTGTTTCTTACAAATAGTTCCACTTAAACTCCATTTCTTCAGGTTCAGTCTGCTTCTGCTAGGTCTATTGAAGAAAAAAAAATCAGTTGGAGTTTGTCTCATACTACAGCTCGCTTCTGTTCTGTATTTAACAGAAAAGAAATACCATTTCAGCATTTCATTCTTATTGCCACAGTATTTAATAATTTCTTCATGCCTGCCTTGAAGGTTTTTACAGCTTTTACAGGAATGTTACTGCTTCATGGATGTCCAGGGGCACTAGTGAAATGAACTATTCGATATGATTAATGACACAATTACATTCTTCTGTCATTATCTGTGCTCTTTTGTCTGCAGTGATATGCTTAGGTATATACCATGCGAACAAATGGAGCATTGTTAGTAATGGTATCCTTGGGAAAATCATAAACAACAAATACATTCATTAAGTGACTAATGGTAGCCCCCGCGATATTACTTTTGTCACACAAAACACATATAGGTATTCTGAGTGGACTGGTTACAATTATTAATCATTCTTAAATATTCATACACATTCAACGTGTGATCTTTTCCATTATCTACCTATAATTCTCTGAGAGTAATGCTGACAAATGTGAATGTTGGTGTAATGTTAGATAACCATATATATATATATATATATATATATATATATATATATATATATATGTGTGTGTGTGTGTGTGTGTGTGTGTGTGTGTGTACTGATAGACAGATATAAGTGTGATTTATCACTGCACACATGCTGTCATCACATGCTGAAATGATGGTGTTTTTCGTCAGTGGTATAGTTAGTTGAATTATGTAACAGTCAAAGTTCATTAGTTAGGCTGATATATAAATCTAGGGCTTTTTCCCTTTCTTTGTCTGTGCAGCCCTAGCAGTGCACCCTAGAATTAATATATTTAATTTCCAGAGTATGGAGGCAGAATTTTTCTTTTAGTAATCACAAATGCAATTTTGTTTTACGTTTGCAATTACTTTTTTTTGATGATTTTAGTGGTGGGTAATGCTAATCACGGATGAGTTTATCTGATATTTTCTGTTTCAGTCAAACTCACTGGTGATTATTCATTATAAACTCATAACAACTCAGATACTGTTGCACTTTTTAGTAGGGTACTTACTCCAACATACTAGACCCTCAGACTTAGTGTACTCCCCCTGCATTCACAGCAGTTATGGTCAGTGGAATTGTAGCAGCCACCATGCAGAGTCATAGCAATGACAGTATTTGATATCACATAAATTTACTTAATTTTATTTGCTAACTGGACAGAGTGCAGATCCTGCTGGATGTTTTTCAAACTTGTCACAGAAGGATATACTCAGGAAAGTGCAGAAGAAAAATTTACAATACGAGTAAGATCTTGTAAAAAAAGCAACCAACATCTAAACTGAGGTCCAAGAACAGATTATATAGAATGTTAAAGCAATTTTATGAACTTAAAAAGAAAAGCCAGAAGAAAATGAAAGAAGAAAAAAGAAAGATAGATAGAAAGATGAAAGAGTGTGCAGGGATGGAGAAGTAGGAATATTTCTAGATGTTAATTGGCGTGTGTGGGTGTATGACAAATGGAAGCTAGAACATTGCTATGAATTTAGACTTGGAGAGCAGTGCTTAAGAAACTGAATGGGTGCAGTTTTAGTGTATGTTCTCTAAGGAGATGGTGTTTGTAGTAAACATTTAATGGAGCTCAATAGCTTACATATTTGCTTTAAAGGATCAGATTTTATTCTAGTATAGTATTATCATCATTCCTTCCAAATGTCCAGATTTTCACAGAATATCTAGATTTTTGCCTCATATTTTTAGTCTGTTCCTCATAAAATATGTGGTTTTCTAGCAAATCACTGAGGACTGAAGTCACAAAATAATGACATATATTAGAATTTCAGCTTGATATCCTTCACAAAATGCATGCATTTTCAGACTTTGTATCTTTCAGAAAATGCATGCCAACCCAAATCCTGTAATCCTAGTACTTTTCTAAGTTTGTAAGAGCAATATTTAAGATATGCCTCTATTTTTGGGTCTTTCTCCCCCTAACAGTTAACGTTTTGTCCAGATTTCTTGCTGTAAGAGGTTGAGAGGTATGAATATCATTTATATTTGATTCAGGGGTGAGAACAACATTTGTATAGGTGTGTGATTATGGGATTATTGGTTACTGGAAAAGTTCACGCAGACTTGGAAACAGCTTTTTGTGAGAGAAAGGTTAGTTTGCTTTTGATTTCTTGTACTTTATATTACTTTATCGCCTTTTTCTGTTTTGTATACTATGATTTGTTTTCTTTACACTGTATTTTACTTGCATTCTGCTTTTAATTGCATACTAAAACTTGAAAAGAGACCACAGCTGTGTCTCTTGTGAATCAGACAATTTTTCCCACCCTGTTACTGTTGTGTTCTTAAACACCACTGCCTCTCTAGTTACCTGCCCCTTATATTAATTTGATCATATATCTCCTTCCCTCTTTCCTTTCACAGGCTGGTGTGAGTAAGCACAAAATTATCATTTTGTGAAATCACTCCCGTTCAGCTATTTAAATGTATTGGCCATCCCACCGTACTCCATAGTACCAGAGTACAAAAGTGCTCACCCCCTTTCAATCTATTTTGCTCTTTTAAAAATAGTGGCTCTCCACTTAGACAGCTAAAACTTAAGTTACGCACTTTCATATCTAACTGCTTAGTGCACACTGCAGTGTTTAGGATAAACCATTTTGTTCATCTTACCTTTAAACATCTATTGCAAGACCACCAGTTATTTGAGAGCCCACATTTTGCCTCTCAGTCGTCATTTTTGGATTAGTACTTCTGTTTTCTCCTGGTGAGAGAAGGAATACAGGGACATTATTTCCTGGAGACTGCTGATCACCAGAAAGCCTAATAACTGCTTTATAGGTGACAGCTTGGAATCTGTGCTTATATTCTGGTCCTGGTGAGAGAAGGAGCAGAGTGCATTGATTCCTGACTGTTTCTGGTTGGAGAGTGTCTGTGCTTAATGTTCCTGACCGGTCTGGTTGCTATTCAAGGCATCTACCAGGAAAAGGCTACAAGCCTACAGACCCTTGCATCATCTGGGACAAGACTGTGGATCACCAAACAGGCTGTGGTCTGCTTCTCATCTTGGGATTGGTGTTAACATTTTGCTTATTGTGAGAGAAGAAGCAAAGGAGCATTGTATCCCAAAAGAGTGAAGCTGTGGTGAGACCAGCATTAGTAGTAGCCAGGCAGTAGCCATTCATGAAAATCCCCTCCTTCATCATTCTTGACAATGTAATTCTTTGTTTTCAGTAAGTACTGTTTGATTTGTTTCTAACTTCAGAATATCTACCTAAATACTTCATCCTTAAAATTTCAGGGTCTACATATTAGTTTCCCCCTCAAGTGTCTGGCAGTGCTCTATATAGACTCAAACACCTTGATTGACATTTTTCCTGTTAAAGCACAACTGAAATTTCTCCAATACCTAGTTGCACACAGAACTCGTTTGCAGTGACAAGCACTGTCCCCATAGTTGCAAACTGGATACTCCTGACAGTGACTGATACTCACTTCAACTGTCTAATCAATAAAAAAGGGTCTGTTACCATGGATGTGATCTTTCCTACTGTCTACGTTACCAGCTTGGTGGATATGGGCATTCTGAGGCAATGTAGAACTTGCCTCATGTTCACTGACAACCAGTTAATTCTCAAGCAAATTGATATGGTATGTGACAGATTTATTTACACAATGTCACTGGAAGCAAAGCTCTCACATCAATGTACTCCTATTGTCAATAAGGTTATCAGTAGTGTGGTACATGTTGCACCCATCACGCACAATTCAAAGCAAACATATCGACCCACATATGCTGAGGCACTTAAATGTAACCTTCCTAAACCACAAAGACCTCCTAGATGAAGTACACATAACAAATACCCTCAGCAGCCCCAAATGTGCTCTTTCTAAACAACACCCACATCGACACATGGAGTTACATCTCATGGAGCCTCTACCTCTAAGCCCATAAGGCAAGCGACCACACAATCCAACATTTTAGTCATTGTGAGACCCACTGATGTCCCTCTCACCAGGCTGAGTAAGAAGAAAGTCACAGTCAGTTGCTTCTGAGGGGCTAGGTTTCACCATATTACACATGCACTCAAGTCATTGGACCACAATTACCAATATGACTCAGTCATAGTTCATGTAGGAGTAAATAACCTGAGACGTACCTCCCTAGACTATATGAAGAGAGACATCATGGAGCTCATGGAATACGTGTCTTAGGCTGGTATGAGCCTAGCATTGAGCAGCATTTTACCTTCCTAAAAGGATGATGCCACAATATGAACAAAAGATGATTGACTTTAATAATTGACTTAGTTTCTGGTGTCATTCTAAGGGGGTGCAATATTTGTCAGCATGGAAGGAGATGGTCAACAGACCATGCTGCTTTTCCAGGGATGGGCTGTACCTCTCCCCGCTATGCTTTTGAATATTAGCTAAAACATTGTCTTCCCCATGATGCCTTTTTAAGGCAATGCCAAACTGAAAGTACTTCCAACATAGCAAATCAAAACCAAGAAAATCTAGAGGTATTACTGCTCTATGCTAGGAGTCTAAACAAACACTCCATTCCCTAGAAGCTCTCTTCACTCTAGAGAATGCTGACATCTGTGCGGTCACCGAGATATGGTTTAAAGCTGCGGAGAGCACACCAACAGTGCAAGGTTATAATGCCTTTCACACATTTAGGCCAGCTACTTCACAGGCAGGGACTTAAGGTGGAGGTGTCTCGATATACATCAAAAACAAATATACTTCAAGGATGATCAAACAGGACAATGCACTTGAGCTGCTTCATGTTCAAATCACCACAGGCAAAAATCCAATACCACTTCCTTACAAGCTACAGTTCGCCCTCTATGACCCAGGAAACCCATACCATGTATTTAAACTTATTAGAAACACTAACCATCCAACCCAATACCATATTCATGGGTGACTTTAATTATCCTATTATTAACTGGGAATCCTATACAACACCAAAAGTAAATCCACAGAGATTCCTGGATTTTGTAAGCATAAACTCCTTGGACTAGATCATCAGTACACCAACCAGAGGTGCAACCATACTAGATCTGTTCCTCACTAATATGGGAGAGTGCTGCATACCCCCTACTGTAATGCCTTTTCTGGTAAGTTCAGACCACAAAATGGTTTCCTTTGAAGTAAAAATAAAACCTGGACCCCCAGCTAAACCGGGAATATTCAGGAAGTATTCTAAGGCTAACCTCATGCTATTAAGTGAGAACCTGGCAAAATTTCAAGCCCCCATAAACCCTAAGAACACTGCTGCCTGTGCAGAACTGTTCACAGAAACCCTGTACAAGCATGTTAATAGCTGCAAAGAGGCAGCTGTACTCACCAGGAAGAAGTACAGAAATTAGGAGGTGCAGCACCCAGCAGGATAAAAGCACTCATCAAACTAAACAAACAACTCAGAAGACAGTTAAAGTCTACCAAAGCCAAATTTGAGGTAAGTTTGGCCTCCCAGGCCAAGGACAACCACAATCTTTAGCTATCTCCACAACCTCAAAGGCAATGCACAATTGTGTGCAGAGTTCATTGTAAATGGAGTCACCTATACTGAGCCAGAAGATATAGCAAACATCCTGGCTGATGAATTCAGTTCCAACTTTCCCCCTCTATCCCCCTCAACCTTCCCTCAGGAAATATCATCAAATATAACTCCCTGTACTATCACTAGGGAACAGGTTCTTAATTCTCTCTCTAAGACCAAGAACACTGCATCAATGGGCCCAGACTATATCCCAGGATGCCTTCTAAATAGCATGAAACATGACCTATCAGAACCTCTGGAATTACTGTTCAACTATAGCCTCCAAACAGGCTTCATGCCTTATAAATGGAGAAAGGCAACAGGAATCCCTCTCCACAAAGCTGGGCCATCTACAGACCCTGGAAACTACAAACCCATAAGTCTCTCTAGTCTTATATGTAAAGCCATGGAAAGAATTATCATTGAGATGATCAACAAAGATATAGGAAAACCTCCAGACACTTGACCCAACCCAGTTTGGTTTTGTCAAGCCAGATCATGCCTACTCAACTTGGTGGACTTCTTTGAGAAGGTTATCAGAGCAATGGATGAGGGCAAAATTGTTTACACTGCCTACCTTGACCTGGCCAAGGCATTTGATGCAATACCCCACTCGAGCATTGTTGACAAACTCAAGAGGTTAGGTATAAACCCATATGTCAAATGGCAAAATGCAATACAACATGTGGGAAAATGAGGAAGCAACAACAAGCTAAGTCTGAAATGAGGGCGGGAAAGCTATTTATATGTAATCATTTTCCAAGGGTTTCTAATTCAATTTAAACCTAATCAAAGCTTTTGTGAAATGCTATTCATTTCATTACCATCAAGGATACCTTTAACATGAGTGTTCTCATTTAGATGCACTCTCTAATATTTTGTAATCTCATTTGTTAACTTTATTGTCTTTTTTCATTTCAAGAAAGGTTTAATTTGTTATGATCTCTTCTCTGAGTGGTATATTGTGTTCCCTGATAAATTCATTTTGTTTCAGGTGTTTAATCTGTTTTAACAAGTCTCCGTCTGAACCTTTATCTGGCATCCACTTAATTATACAGTTTGTCAACATGTCTATGCTCTTCCTAAATAAATGTCTGTTCGTGAAACATTCGATCCTTTCTAATCAAACAATTGTGTTCTGAATACGCTCGTATTAACCGCAAGGCACTGGTTATACCTTCCAGTTTGTATACTACTCCTTGAGCACTACGATACCGGGTTACTACTACACCTAGTAACAAGTGATAAAGTAAAAAAATTCGCTCATGCTGCGGATGTCCTGATGTCTAGTCTCACACAGAAGAAGGTTTTGGTTACCCCATCACCACAAGGGTGTTGTCTTCCTATTTCGTTGACTTGCTAACTTTCACCTCCATCTGTCTAAAACTTGATAAGGCCCTTAGATGGCTGCTTCTTGTCTCTGCCACCATCTAGACCTACAACCCTACTTCACCTCTCTATCTCTTATTAAAACTATAAGTGTTCTCAATGATATGGCTTTAACTTCTAATCCATCTTACTGGAAAACCGTGTCTCTCATCTCATTAAGTAACCTGTAACACAGTACCGTTGCTTATTGTCTGTCTCAATTCAGGTCCCCTAAGTATTTTCTCCCTTTAGTGGGATTGTCTGTGTCTTGTCTGATTTCATATTAGCCCCTTTAATAAAATTCTCCTCTTCCTGTAACTCCTGTATATTTCGGTGTTTAATTGTCTAATTTGTAATCCCCTCATTCTCACATAAATTGTCCTTATATATTGTTGTGAAGGTGGGTTGGTAGGTTTCCTTTGTCAATAAAATATTCTCAGGCATGAAATTAGTATGAGTTATTGTCCCTAATAACAAATTTGGTAATCGAGATATTTCCTACAAGAAGAATGAATATTAACACATGAAAAGCCATCCAAAAAAAAAACTTATCATCTGTGGATTCAAGATAAGTCACAAAATCTTTGAGTGAGTTCTCATCCCCCCATAAAGGAAAAAATCTTCCCATCTTGCCATTATATTGTTAAACATATCTTAATTGCTTGTTGTACCACCATCCTATAATAATGAAATGACATACTGAAGATTTATACAGAGATTGCCCGAGTGTTGGATATAAAATAATCCTGAAGTCAGATCTACTTTCTTTGAGTTAAGTTTAATACAAAAATGTTCAAATGTTAGGATATGTAGTAAGATCTAATTAGTCAGATCTACTAGTTGTATGAGAGAATACCCAGAAACAAAACTAATCATAACAAACACGTTGTCGTTGGGAATTTAAACAACTAACCAATGTCCAGAGTGACTTAATAGGCATTTAAATTCACTGGTTCCGCTTGTATATGAGGAGTGCATGTGATCTACTAAAACAAAATTTAGTAGTTTCATCTCAAAATGTGAAGCCGTGGATTACCTCTATAATTGGGGTCTGTCCTTAAATGAGTCTCCATGGGTTCCTTGGTTCTCATGCTGTTCCGACACGATGGGTTAGGGTATGACTCCTGAAAACCCTGTCTTTATGGACATGGTTGATTAATCTTAATACATATTGTCATATCATTAACCTGCATTCATTGTATTTTTCAGTCAATAAGACATGACTGTCCTAATTTTAGGTCTCCATATACTGATCTTCCTTTAAGTATGTCTTCATATATAAAATAGTCCTAATTTATATCATCTTTTCATTTTTATTAATTCATTTTATTATCATACCAATTCTTGTTCTGTCTCAAAACATAATTATAGACCTATCAGCTGGTTATTCCTAATAGACATCCTCTTTTAGCTTATATTAAACATCACATTTGATGGTATTCTATCTCAAAAAATACTCACTGTCCTAATTTCACACCCTTCAAAAAAAGTAACATATGTCCCTTTACATCTCACTTCACTACTACTCGTGTGTCTGTCAAATTATTATCTTTTACACGAAATTTATTGTCTCCATAATACTACTACTTGTAACATAATCATACTAAGAATAATAAATACAGGGTTCTAACAAAGGACTTCTGTTTCACAAATTGCTTTCTTTATAACTGACAACCCAAGCGGACCCTCATCTTTGTAAATCTCATATCTACCAAGATCAATTTTGATCACGCTTTTTTCTGTAGTGTAATCCCCTGTGACTTTTTCTTGGAAGTGGTGTGTTTGTGTTGTGCCCTTTGGACCCTGGGATTTGAGTACTCCCCTGCTGTTTGACCTGACCCTTGGCCAAAAAGTAGGGCAATCTCTGCCACATGATTTCCTGACCTGTTACATCAGGTCGTACATGTCTTTAAACAGTGTGCAGTCATTAGTCCTGACATCTGGTGCCTCCCCATGTCTACACCCATTTGACAGTCTACGACCCTGAATCATTATTCTTTATGGACATGTCTACTTTGTGTCAGACCCCATTAGTAGTGGTAGTTATTTCAATTTTGGCTATGCAATGTAACTAAGGCTTGACATTTGTGCTAATAGATATAATGTATTTTTTTTGAGCAGTGTTATATGATAAAAAGGTATGTTGAGGCCAAATCGTTTGCAGTCTGGCTGTTCACTCCTTCCTTGGCTGAGTGCGCTGTTCACATTATTTGTGTTACTATTTTTTGTTAATTTTACTTTTGTGGTCTTCTTATCCTTGTTTCCATCTAACATCCTTCCTTTTAAACTTTTTCTAACCTCATTCTTAATTTAAAACTGTAAATTCTTTTTTTTCAGACATTTTCTTAAAAACTCTATAACTAATTCTCCATCATTAATACATTCAGGAAATTTCTCAATCATTAGCTATTTAAAATCATTACTTGTCTCTAATTTATTTTCTTCAAACAATTGAAAGTTGTTCCCAATCAAAGATTCCCCATATGAACCAGCTTCAGAAGTATCATTCTTTTATATAGCAATGCCTTGCATATAGGGAACAAAGTCTGGCATACTAAAGTAATAGAATTGATTTAAATCGTATTTAATACAGTTTATAATGGATGCATCGCTGTATATAAACCTTTTTATTTTAGTACTTTAATTTTATAAAAACTAGTTTCTAGTTTCCCGGTCTAAAACAGTTTACATAGTTCATGAGCATGATTATAGTCTTTTTATATCCTGTGGTGATGCATCTACATCCGGAGGAGTCGAATTCCACATAACTACATCGACAGGCTTGACATCCGTTCTAGTAGCTGCGCTTGTGCGTTCAAAAATAGTTCTGTCAAAAATGATCCAATAGTAAAATCCTCGCCTCCAGTATTTCGAAGTAAAAAATACTACTGTCACAATTATGATAAAAATCCACAAAATTCTACATGATCCAATGTGTTCTATGTTCTATTCCTTGGTTCTATGATGTCTCTTTCAGGCATTGAATAAGCATCCTGTTCTATTGAAATAATTGTTATCCTGATACGCTCTTTCAGCAACAAGCGTTTGTCGTAGTAACAGTTCAAGTTATCACAGATAATACAGCTGAGTGTTGTCTATGTCTCAACTATATGGCGTAGTGTGCTCAAAAAATAACCTCAGTGATTAAGTGATCGGATGTGTTCCACCTACCAGAAGAGGACATATTCTAACACCTGTCTCATATGCACAGTTATGTCTTAATTTTCTAGGTAGAGTCCTGTCTAGGTTTACACAGTAGAGGTTTTTAGATCTGAAGGTTCTTGAAGATTATGTGCTCTATCCCCACTCACTCACCACCTCAATCTCTTTATCTGTTAAGTATTCCAACGCCTCGCTATCCCTTTCAACTTCTAATCCCATCTACTAAACCTCATTAAGGCTGATCCTGTTCCTAGAAGTCTGCATACAGTACTGCTGTCCGGTGTCCCTGTAGAATGTGTATGGTTACTGGATCTATGTGTTTCTCGTAATCTGTATGGTGTCAGATACCCTTCTTCTATTCCCATCTTTCTAAAAAACTGTTTTTCATGATTGTAACAATTGTTGTCATAAAAGAATCCCTACATATCAGTTCTCGACAGTATATTGCTGAATATATGTCGGGGTGCATGCTTGTTGTCTGGGCTTTGTCTCCTGTATAAATTATCTTCCTGTATATTGTTTGCAATGTATATATATCAATTATGCAATATTTCATTCCCCAATGAAATATTAATACAGAATGGTTTATTATCCTCATGAATTGTTCTGTCATCCTTTGACACACTGATTTGTTCTATTTGTTATAATGTAATCTTTGAATATATTATATTTATTATTATTTTCGTCTTACATAATCTTTCTATATTCTTTTATATTAGGAATATTTGATTTATCATACACCACATAAATATAGTGAATACCACATACTGATTTATTTGTGAATGTTT
Source organism: Protopterus annectens (assembly GCF_019279795.1). Taxonomy (NCBI): domain Eukaryota; kingdom Metazoa; phylum Chordata; order Ceratodontiformes; family Protopteridae; genus Protopterus; species Protopterus annectens. The sequence continues at coordinate 1,175,596,517 of NC_056735.1, read as the reverse complement.
ATGTTTTATAAGATTTGATGAAGTTTTGAGATTTGATGAAGTGAAAATAATGCAAAGGATTTAAAAAATTTTTAAAATTTTTTAAGTTTGATAAAGCCTTATGGCTTTGATATAGCTCAGCAAAGCTCTACTATGTTGTTTAATGTAAATGGTGTTTATTATCTTATGCTCGCTTCTTGGCTTTATTTTTTTTATTTATTTTTATTATTGCCAGGGGTGTTGATCAAAGCGGTTTTGGCATTCTATTTAATATTATCCCAAGATCCCTCCTCTGCTTGTGGCTGCCTGCACCTGGATTGTGTTATAAACCCATATGTCACCTGGTGCATAGCCAACTGGCTCACAGACAGGAACCAGGACATTAGAATTGGGGAGTCCACCTCTACAAAAATGTCAGTCACAGGTGGAGTCCCTAGGGATTAGTCCTTGGACCACTCCTTTTTGGCATTTACTTCTCAGAAGTCAAGGCCAATGTCAGTGGATTCTGGCTGACTAAATTTGCAGATGATTGCAAATTAGTAGCTGTCATTGAATCTCACACTGACACAAATGTTCTCCAGGAGGGGCTAACATAGCCAAACAACTGGTGTCAGAGCCTTGGACTAAAACTAGATCCCAAGAAATCAATGACAGTATCCTTTTGGAAGTCATCCATTCCAGGTAACTATCATATTGACAATACAACCCTTAGAGTTGAACCAGTAGTCAGGGACTTAGGGAAACACATATAGATAGTAATCTAGCCTTTGACCATCACGTGTCTACAGTGGTGAGAAAATCATTCTATGTTGCGCAACTTATAAACAAAGGTATGGCATCTAAGTCCAAGGAAGTAATTGTTCCACTGTATTCTGCATTCGTCAGACCTGACATTGAGTTCAATGCCCCCTTTAGTATATAGCTAATGAGGCATATCCAACAAATGGAATGTCCACAGAAGTTCCTCACTAAAAGAATACAGGGTGTAAGTAAAATGTCCAGTGCAGACTGCCTCAAGGTGCTATCCCTGTATTCTGTCTCCTACAGGCTTTTGACGGGAGATCTATACCTGTCATACAGTGCATTGTTAGACACCACTCTGATGGACCTCCTGTATATCCACAAAACAACAGCACCAGAATTACCCATTTTAAAGACTTAAATGTTGCCTGTGTTATAAATAGGACCTGCTGGAGAGATAGGTATGTATCCCAGAGACTACCCTGTCTATGGAACAGGCTTCCCATCCATGTGAAGCAGAGTTCCTCCCTAACCCAATTCAAGTGCAACTTGGACAATTGGATGGGGAACCGGAAATGTTTCCCTGGTTTGGCACCTATGTCTTTAGTGGACAAAGGTAACCTGCAAATGGTTCATCTCCCAGGTCCATGCTTACACTTTTCAAGGGTATCAGAACTTGGCAGACATTTCGGGTGCATGGCTAGGCCCTTATGGTCATTAGCCTGTTAAATACCTAGGAACCTATAGGGTACAATAGGGCCTTATTGGCATTCTGAAATAATTTTCAAAGGTCTTTCCAAAAGGGAGTTGCTGTCTTTAAGTGATTTTGGAACAGATTTCCATAGTCTAGTGGCAAGGATGGAGAAACTGTTGGGACTGATTGCTATCTTAGATTGTTATAATTGTACTAATAGGGTAGTTTGGCTTATGACAGTACAGGCTGTAACACTGCCTGACAATGGGGCAACTGGTGAAATGGTTGAATGCTTTTTCTCTAATGAGTTTATGAAGACAATAACCTAGAAGCAGATCTATATCTTGTTTTATTGGTAGCCATTTGGCTTTTGCTGAAATATGTAAGTAGTGCTCTTACCTAGGAGAAAGAGGGTACTGATGAATTCACTGATTAGTTTTTCTTTTTTGTTATTGTCTGTAGAGCTTTTGTGTGTGGGTGGGTGGGGGGCAGTGACAAATAGAGAAAGTCCATATTTGAGCTGGGTGATAAGCATACTTTTTTCTGTTGTTGCCCTACTTTCTGGAGTAAGACAAATGTGAGGTTATTTTTGTTGTAGTCATTTGAATGTGGTGATGGCAGTTTAATCTTTGGTCAAGCCAGAACCCAAGGTTAGTAGAATGAAATTACAGTTTTGATAGGAAGGCTTAAGTTGGCATGAATTTTCCGTCTGCTATTAAATTTGGGATGTTTCTGCAGTGTCCTAAAAAACATGGATTTAACTTTTTTTTTCTGGTGAGTTTCAATAGCAGCTAATGAGCTATTAGCCAGAAGCTGAGGTCATGACTTTTTGTATATTTGTATAATGGTTGCAAATAAGGAGTGGTTAGCAATAGGGTAGCAAGTTTGGGTTGAAGGAGGCAATAGTTAGGGGGCATGAACAAGAGTTCTGCAGGTTTTTTTATACAGCATTTTTGCTCTTCCTTTTGAAGAGCTGGGGCTGTGGAGTGCCTGCCATAGTGCATGTAGCCAATCATACAGTAAACCAAAGTCTTTTTTGTTTTGCTCTTCGTTTGAGAGCTGTTGGGAAGTGGATTTGGTGGGGTGAGATTGCCTTATTTCCAGTAGGAAGCCAATCTGTTTTCTACAGTAATACAAAAACTTTTGTGTTGTTTGTTCTTCTCTTGTAAGCTGGGGGGATGGATTTTTTTGGGTATGAGTGGCTGATGTATCATAGGAAGCCCAAGTCAGCTTTTTACAGTAATCTAAACATTTAATTTTTTATCTTCTCTTGAATGCTGGGGGGAGGGGGACAGGCATGGATTTGTTGGGGTTTTTATTGAATAATTTAGTGTAGGAAGCCAATCGGCTTGCTACAGTAATTTGAAGACTTTTTTGTGTTATTCAATTGAAGAGCTGAAAGAGTGTGGGGATTAGTTGCTGTACTGTAGGAAGCCAATTGGCTTTCTGCAGTAAGCAGACATGCATTTCTTTCCTCTTAACTTGAAGAGCTGAGGGGCTGGGGGACAAGTTTGGGGGACCAGCACAAGGTACTAGATGAGTCAGCAACAGCTAGGTCAGAGTAAACGGTCTTGGTAAATAAGGATGAAAAGTGATAGAAATGAGCATCAAAATACCCCTTTTATGATGAGGAATGAGTGGGATAGCAAGGATGCAATCTTAAATTGAAAGAATCTTCAAGAAAGAAAAAGACTAAATCATCTTATGTCTTCTTTGTCAAGTCACATTGTAATAACAGTCCCACTTAGTAGGTCAGCATGTAGTGCTCCATATATATGTTTAACAGGATGTTATCACTAGGGGTCCAAATTAATGTCATGGTACTTATTTTCCAGAAACCATGCTGTTGAACTGAAATAATATGCTATTGTTTTATATAGGATGGGAGCTGGTTTAATGCTATCTTTTCTAGGATTTTTCAAGAGGTGGAAGTATTGATATTGGTCTAAAATCAGGGGCTATGTTTGATTAAGCTAGTTTATGCATGGTTGACAATTCTGATCTTTCATATTGTGGGTATGATGTTCTGAGTGACGGCTAGTTTAAAGATGTGATGGAAAGGGTTAACAAAATGTTCCTTTCATCTGCTCTAGTAACTGACTTCTTTTCCGTATTTGTTGAATGTAAAAGTGAGTGATGCATTCACAGTGTGGGATGCTTATAAGGGAGGTACTAACTTGGGATGAGTGGTAAACAGAAGTAGGACTTCATGTTTGGGGAAGTTTGGTGAATGCATGCATAAGGTCTTTATGAGATAAGTTACCAAGTTTGATGTGGATGAGATTGGAATTGAGATATAATATTGGATTTTCTGTCTCTTCTGTTTACATGCTTTATTTATTTCCAAAAATGTTTTGGATGTCTGTTATGATTTTAGGAGCTTTGTGTCATCAGACTACTTTTTTGGCCATATGTCTATGCTGAATGGAACTGTGTAGGTTTGTGGATGATGTAGAGTGCTTCTATTGAAACCAAAATTTACCTCTTTGCTTTTGGAGAGCTCTAAGTTTTGGACTACACCAGTTGTTAGTTTTTGATTTTAGTAGCCTATTGATATAGCAGAAGTACTTCTCATGTTGTTGTTGTAAAAGGGAATAGATAAGGTTGGCTTATGTTTCAGTATTATAACAGTCCAGAATGAGAGAAGTGGTGATAAATGGTAGCTAATTTTTTTAGTTTCTGAATGTTGCTTTGAGGATTTTAGGTTGAAGGTTGCCTTGGTAGGGAGTAGTTTAAAGCCTGCATTTGATAATGTGAAGGTACAAGGATAGTGATTTTTTTAGTGCAGGTGGTAGAAACCAAATGCGGACTGGTAGTTATCAGGAAGTCTAAGTAGGGTGTTTAGACCTGATTTGGGACAGGGTCTGGTGGGTTATTTAATGACTTGAAAGAGCCCAAGGTTTGCTAAAAAGTTATTAGCATCAGAGTTGTAAGTATTGAGGAGTTTTAATTGAAGTCCCCTAGTATGGCAGTGTGTTTATGTTTTGAAATGTTGTTAATTATGGGGAGAATTTAATAAAGTATACACAGTCTCATTTCCTGTGTAGGCATCATTCCATTCTGCTTATATGAAAGGAAGCAGGTTGTAGATTCAATAAACACAGCTAGGCAGCATGCACACACGTGCCAAAACAGAAATTTCCATGGCATGCAAATCATCTCATAAGTAGGTGAATTCCATGCAAATGAGTCAGGTAGAATGATCCAGTAAGCAGATAGGCAGTTCTGCAGACCCTGTGTCAGTGTCCACTGTGTACTCAGAAAAATTCTGTGTACAGCAATGTAAACAGACAAAACGGGCTGTAAAAATGTAGATAGATGGACAGAAATGACATTGCGTGTCTGAAAAAATAAGAGAAATAAGTTAAAATAATTTTGTAATAATCTGTGCATGTTTAGCAGTGTGCAAACATGCATCATTTAAAAAATAAATAAATAATTGGAAAAACAAAAGTAATATTATTACAGGACCCTGCATGGAGTATCTGCAATGGTGTACTGGTGCTGTTGCTAACATGGTAGGGCTTTGAACAGTGTTGTTTCCAGGGTCTGAGCATGGATCCCTATGCAAATGAGGTAGAGTTACTGAATAGCGCAAATGGGTATCCGTGTCCACATATCCCCTCCGTGTAGACACAGAACCATGCTGGTTCTACACGAGAGGTAACTGATATCAGGGGAGGGTGTGTTCAATAACTTCTAAGCTGATTTGAGCTTATCTGTGCCTGTTTGCCCTGTGCACTGACATGCTGAGCCTGGAAGTATGGGGTGGTGTGTGTACTAAGTGCTAAGCTTTGTTTACCTATGGGGCACATGTTTTCATTTTTTTGTGCAGTGCGCCGCCATGCTGAGACTAAAAGTATGGTGTATATGTACACTAAGTGCTAAGCTCTGTTTACCTATGGAGTGTGCATTAGCACTGCACCCAGCAGTGCTGAGTGTATTTAAAAGGCAATGACATATTAATTAGGTTTGACCCCTGTTTAACTTAAACTAGAGCCGTTAAGTGATGTTAATGATATACAAGGCAGGTGGAATGCATCATAGGTAACCAATCACTCAGTCAGAAACTACAGCAGAGCACTATAAAATACGCATACACCATACAATCTGATTTTAACCCTATGCTCTGCACCATTGGAGTACAGACTTGGGAATTTTAACTGAAAGAATGCTAGGGGCTGCTGCAGGTCTGCTACATCTGTATGTGCTAGATGCTGAAGTCAGTGCTGCTGCTGCTGACAATAGGCCTAGATTGAGAAGGAGAAGAGTGTTCAGGCCCAGAGTAACCTTCCAGGAGCTACATGAGCTGGAAATTGTAGAGCCCTACAGGTGGACAGGGACATACCTCAAGAACTCACTGAGCTCTGCCACCCTCATCTCAGACCCAGAGGCAACAGAGGGGAACCCATTCCAGTGGAAATAAAGGTATGTGTAGCTTTTAAGATAATAACCACAGGTACCTTCCAAATACCAACTGGGGACATGATGGAGGTTTGACAGGCATCAGCATCCAGGGTACTCCACCACTTCCTGGATGCCATGGTACCATATGCCAGTAAGCATATTTATTTTCCCCTCACCCCTGAGGTGAGGGTCAGCAATATGCAACACTTCTACTATGTAACACACTACCCTGAGGTACTGCATGCCATAGATTGCACTCATGTACACATCAGGGCACACCCGGGGAGGAGGATAGAATCTATGTCAACCACAAGGGGTATCATTCCTTCAACTGCCAGGTCATGTGCAATGCCCAGGGCATTATCATGAATGTGTGTGCTGACAGCCCTGGCAGTTATCATGACTCCCATATCTGGCACACATCACAGCTGTACCAGATGTTTGCTAGGGGGGAATCCCACATGGCAGTGGAGGCTGGTGACTTCAAATCAAAGGGGGGCTGCAGAAAACATCTGAATGGGTGGGGCCAATGGGAAGGGGTGTGACCAACTAGAAAGGGATGGAGCTATGCTAAAAAACGCAAAAACTGGGACTTTAATTAAATACATTGCCCTGGGTGACACTGCCAAAGCATTATTATGAGAGTCCAATCAAGACAAAATGAAATGTATAAGAAAAAAATATTTCAATGCATTGGCTACATGACAGCTTACTTAATAAATATCTAGACGGAAACAAAACAGTTGCAAGGCATGAAAAAATAAATACTTTTTACATACATTACTGGAATGCCAATCAAACTCAAGTATAAAAAAATAAGCAGAGCTCAACTCAAACCACTTCTCCTTGCACTGCAGTTCTAATTATAATTTATATTCAGCTTTATAAAAGTACTAAGTAACATGCTGAAAGTAGCAATCTCTGTGATACCCCCACTTGTAAAAATGTTTCTTATCCAAAAAAGACCTGCTGCCTGACAACAACTATTTACTTGTTTCATGGGGAAAACATAATTAAAGTAAAAAATGAACAGCAAACAAGAAACAAGCTCAAGATAAATTGCTTAAAGGATTACTGCACAGGTTACGGACTACACATGATAGATTGGCATTCTGTTTAGTTTACGGGTAAAGCCTGCAAAGATGACTGCAAGTCTCCAACAAATGTAATGAGCTTCTGAAAATACTGTAATCCTGTCCTTTATTACAAATACTGCCATATGCATTTCAATACCTAAGGCTTATACACTATCTAGTTATGTAAATATTCTCTGCATGGCAACAACAAAAAGGCTTTCGATGTTGGTAATTCTTTAATAGTATGCTTATTAAAGCTTACTTGCATCTTACACTCTCAGATAAGCTTACCTGATGGTCATTAAAGCATTGCTACTTAAACACAGAGCTACTGGCACTGCAACAACATGCATTTTCTGAATAAGAAGAATCATAAATCAACAATATAAAAATATGACGGAAAAACAGAACATTCTTCAAAATCAAGGACAGATGAAAAGCCACTGTAGTACTTGTGTCTACCTTGGATGGGGGGATACTCTGCACACTTACACTGCATAACTGCTCCTTGCTTGCTTGGAACATCCAGAGTCACTACTTGGGGGAGTGAGGTGTAACAAGTATGTCACAATTTGAAATGTCTCTGGCTGATGGTGATGGCCCTGACACATTTGTCATACCTCTCGGCCTCAAAGCAAGAAATCTGGACAAAGCCATAAACAGAAGTGGGACAAAGGCCCAAAACAAGGACAATTTTTAAATATTACTCTTATAAACTTAGAAGGATAATAGAATAGTAGGTCTTGCATTAGTATGAATTTTCTGAAGGGTATGAAATCTGAAACTCAAATGTCTGTCATTATTTTCTAACTTCAGTCTTTAATGATTTGCTACTAATTTGCCAGAAAACCACAATTTTATAAAAAATGGACCAAAGATGTGATGCAAAAATATAAAATAGCCACACAATACAGCTGGAAACCTGTCAAAGAAGGGACACTTTTTAATATTAGTACTGTTAACTTGAGCTTCTGACATAATAAGAGAATCTACATGCATTTCTGAAATGAAAAGTAATCTATAACTCTGATCATTACAATTATTTATTAATTGTAAACCCTCCATGTTTTCTTCTAAATTTGCCATTTTGCAGAGGGATTATTAGAGAGCAACATTTTGAGCCAAAATTGAGGACAGTTGAGAGGTTTGGATGTACCTAATTCTATAAAGTAATTTATTTGCATGTACCTCTCATCCTCTTAACGCAGGAAATCTGGACAAGGTCAAATATGTTGGGGGAACATACAAACAGTACTAAAATTGCTCTTGTATAAGCTTAGACAGTTGACAGAACAACAGGTCTTGCTTTAGCATGCATTTTTCTGAAGAGTATGAAGTCTGAAACTCAATGCCTGTCATTATTTAGTGACTTCATTCTTAAACGATTTGCCAGAAAACCACAAATTTTATGAGGAACAAACCAAAAATAAGAAGCAAAAATCTATTCATTCTGCAAAAATCTGGACAGTTAAGAGGCATAGTTCAGCTGGGGCTCTCTGGGTTTGCCGCCCTTCCCCCCCTCACATAATCATGGTTGAACGGGGCCTCCCCCTGTAGCTATTCCAATGTCCCATTACCTGGCTATTTCACCCCATTTACCATAAACATTGTAATGTACATACTGCTTTACTTCTATGATGATTTGGATTTCATTTAAACATTTTTATTTCACATTTTACAGCACAAACACTAGTAGACATCTGCTAAACAAAGTAATGCAGTCTCACAATGTAAATAGACTTAGCATTAAAACTGCCCAGTTCAGAACATTTCCATCATAAAAGTCTACTCAAACTTCTACAATCCACCAGTATCAGTAAATATGCACAATCTCTGCAGAAGTAAAAGTCATCTAAATAATTCCACATTAAAGAGATCTGTAACTAATGAAGAGGTTGCTGCTAGCAAACAACTTTATATTTAATTGTTTCATCTACAAATACAGTGCCTGTTGCCATTGAGGAATAAATTGCCTATGTTACATTTAAAAATGATAAGCTAGTAATACTGCAATAGGGAATGGATGGCAAACTGATAACAGGTTCATTGTTACTAGGTATCTATGCCAAAGAGGACATTTTCAGGACTGCAGCATCCACCCCCTTTAAAAGTACAACACAGTACAGTATCAGCAATGCATCTATATACTGTGGGAGTAGAACCTCCAGCCTTCTGCATCAAAAGCAAGTACATTACCTGTTGTGCTATTATCAATATAAGCAGACTCACCATAAACAGCATTAAACTTGTCTTCAACCTCAGCTCCTTGTAAAATCCACTTGACACTCAACTGTATCTCTTAACTTTGAAGCACAAGAAATCTGGAAAAAGCCAAAATTTATTGGGGGGGGGGGGCAAAAGCCCCAAAACTAGGGACACATTTTAAACATTGCTTGTATAATCTTGGAAAGTTGCTAGAATAAAATGCTGTGTTACCATCATGCATTTCACAGCCAAGTCTTAAACGCAGGACCCTGTGAACTACAGTAAGAGCAACATGCCGCTATGTCAAATCAGCTGTTTCTTGAAAGATAGATAGACTGTAACTGAAATGGCTCTCATTTAGTGAATTCAGTTCTCACCATAGCTCTCAACCTCTTAGCACAAAACATCTAAACAAAACCAATAATGGGGGAATACAGCCCCAAAAATAGGGACAAATTTCAAAAATGTATCTTATAAACAGAAAAGTGCTATAATAAAAGGTTTTGTGTTACCATGTACTTTCTGAAGAATATGAAGTCTGAAATTCAAACGCATGTCATTATTTGGTGAATTCAAAATCCAGAAAACCATAAATTTCACAAGAATAAAAATATGAGGCAAAAATTTCACAAGTGATGGTGGGTGGGGAATTCAAGCTCTTGCTACCTACTCCCAAAGACAGGGTTTGAGTCTAGCCACCAGGTATATTTCCAAGTACTGGGACTCGCATTTGTTTTTTTTTTCCTTTTTACAGCTGGTTTTAATTTTCTTTTCTTTTTTTTACAGCTGTTGGGGCTGCAGTCCTGCAGTCCAATAGCATGAGCTGCCCCTGCCATGTGGCCATTTACTGGGGGATGCTGGCTATGCACTGAAACCATGGATGATGACACCCATTAGAAATGCACACAGACACCCATGAAAGAATGCTATAATGAGGCACATGCACAAACTAGGAACATCGTAGAGCATGTGTGCCCCACTGGGATAGGGATGTTAGTATGGGTAATGGTGTTGATGGTTCAAATCTGGAAGTATGAACAGCTTTTGCATGTCATGCTTCTGGTGCCTTGATATATCTGGTGGAGCCCTGCAGCACTTTCCAGCCACATGTGCACAGATATTCACAGTATGTGTCATGCTACACAATATGACCCTATGGAAACAGCTGCAGCAGGATCAGCAAAGGGAAGGGATACACAGCCCTCAGCCAATGCCTAGGTCACCGCATCCACACTCACAGGAGGACTAGGAGGAGGAACCCCCTGATTATGTCCCTGTAGGCAGACACTGGTGTGCCCAGTACTAAGAGACTGACACCTTATTCCAGCTCACATACATATATTAAAAATGATGACAGGCAAGCCACACAATCTGTACCAAACCATGTATTGGCTGTGTGCTACATGCATCAGACAGAGTCAGCCTTGAACTACAGTTCTGTCAACTGCTGCATTCACAAGGTGAGTCACTCACCTACACACCACTTGTAAGGAGTACTGTAATATGGTATTGTATGCATGGACCTTCTGCATGTATGCAAGGGAATATAGCGGGCTATTTGGATTGCTGTAACATCCACATGGGACTACAGATACCCAATCCAATAGTATATGTCCTGTAATACTCACTAGGCCTTATAGTTGGAATATTCACTACAGCAGTCAGGGGAGATATTAAACAGTGGGGTCACATGATATTTGCACTACTGTCTATGCAGGCAGTTCTTCTTCCACCCCCAACACATACACATCAGTGTTCCCATACAAGTGCTGTAACAGTAATTTAGCAATGGTATATCGGCAGACCAGGCAGTATCAGGTCTGTGACATAGGACCCAATCACACAGTGTATGTCTCATGTAACACAGGGATAACAACATGCATATGTATGCTGTTGACTGTGTGATGAAGGACACATTTCTGTCTGGCAGCCTGTGTGCCCCACTGGGATAGGGATGTTAGTATGGGTAATGGTGTTGATGGCTCAAATCTGGAAGTATGAACAGCTTTTGCATGTGAGGTATTAGTATGGTAGTGTCTCCACAGACTGCTATACCTCTTAATAAATCTGGACCAATCCAGGAAGAATGGTGGGGCAAAGGCCCAAAAATAGAGACAGACAGTACAGATTGTTCTGATTAACTTAGGATATAAAGTCCAACACGCAAATGTTTGTCTGTAGTTAGTATTATTCATTGACTTTAATATACAATAATTTACCAGAACACCACAAATGTATAATGAACAGACCAGAAATATGGGCAAAATTCTGGACATTCTGCAAAAATCTGTACAATTGAGAAGTATGCAGACTGTCAGTCTGTGTGTGGTGTAACAGTATAAACCTCAGTAACATATTAAGTACAGCAGACAGCTGTGGAATTCTAAGGACAATATGAGGGAAGAGCAGTACTGCAGAAACAGGTGCAGCTGACAATTCCTGCAAAACACAGTATCATGGACTGGAGTATAGGTAGTTCTTGCCTGGAGTTACCTTGTAAATACTGACAGCCCCACTTGGCATGCTCCTATACTTAGTTAAAATGAGCACAATTCTGTTGCCTCATCATCAAAATGACCTGCAATGTGTAAATAAGTCTATACATACAGACATATACGTATACATATCCTTCTGTCCCTATCTCTCTCCTATATGATTAGTATATCTATCACTATGTACTGTCAAATAGATATATGCCGATATATATATATATATATATATATATATATATATATATATAGCTATATATATTACAATGATATATAGACTCTTCATATATATCTACATAACACATATATAGACCATACACACACACACACACACACACACACACACACACACACACACACACACACACACACACACACACACACACACACACAGCTACATTTATAGAGACATCACTGTTATAAACAGATATATGTGTGGATGTTTGTATTGTCCCACACAACCTATTAATGGTGAGTAAATCTGCACTCACACATCCATACAGTTGCTCAAAGGAACCAAACTAAGGGTGCAACAGTACATATTCCACTCACCTATAGACAAATGTGCCTGCTGGATGTCACCATGCAGACAGACACAGATGAGCAGGTGGTGTAATGTATAATGTTGTCAATGCACGCATGGACATGGCACAATGTCCCTGGCCACAGGTTTGCCTATCTAACTGCAGTCACCCACATATGCCCATACTGGTAACTGTACACACATAACAAGAATGATAACAGTTGTCTCACTGTTAGAGCCCTAGATGCAGATAACAATACGAAGCAATATCACCCTGCATGCCACACATGCTGTGCAACACAAGCCTAGTTTATGTAATCCACAAGAACTGTGCCTGCAGTCACATATACAATAGACATAACCTGTGGCATGTGCGACAAGTATTGTGAGCTACAGTATATAAGACTTGTTGGGAGGATGGCCTAATGGTTAAGGTGTTTGCCTTACAAACATATAACTAGATAGATAATAGTTTGAATCTCACTCCAGCCAACTTAGTGTGTGTGTGTGTGTGTGTGTGTGTGTGTGTGTGTGTGTGTGTGTGTGTGTGTGTCCAAAATGTAAAGTAAACTGGCACCACAACACTCAATACTTAAACAGCAGAAAATTTATTATAGCTTGCTAGTACTAGACTTTCACCTAAACAGGCTTCTTCAGGCAAATAGCCAGCTGATTTAAAACACATGACTTAAATACAAAAAGGAAAAGGTCATGTGACTTCACCTTTAAAGAGGTAACACACAAAAAACAATACATAAATCAATGCTTTACACATACCAAGAATACTAAAAATATAAACATTTGCATGTAACTAAAAACCATATGGTAAAACTTTTGCATCCATCTTTATATCAAACTAATTTCATTTTATTTTGTTTATCTTTCAGAATTGGCTTTATTGTCATACTTTCACTGAGATCAGATGGACAGTATGCCCATGGGTAATAGCTATGCAAATTTAGTTATGAATAAATGGGAACTTGAATTTATTTTTTCTGAAACAAATAATAGCTTTTTTAATAATGTTTTGTTTTATGGACATTTTGTGGATGATTTTTTTATATGGAATGGTTCTTTTTCTGCATTTTCAAACTTTCCATTATATTTAAGTTCAACTACTGAAGTTTTACAGTTTAAACATACCATGCATTATACACATTTAGACATTAGATTGTTTAAGGGAACCACTGGTAAAACTGAAACTACATTATTTAATAAAGACGTCAGGAAAAATACATATCTGCACAACAGTAGTATACATCCTCCTCATGTTTTTAAAAATATAGTGAAAAATCTAGACTGAATACAAAAAAAAAACGTGGATATACAGTTTAATAACATGGCCAATGATTTTTTTTTAAAAAGAAGCTATAAGGAAAATAATGTAATGAATGCAGTAACACAAATACAGCAAGACAGTATTAAACCTCTATTTTCTGATAATCACATCACTTCATCAAGCAATAATAATAAAGTTAAGGATACAAAAACAGCTTTATTTAGGTGTGTTTTAACTTATGATGGTCATACTCATCTAATACAGGATATTATTAAAAAAACACTTGTACATGTTACAATATATTCCTACTTTTAAAGACATAGGAGTAGGTAAGCTTACTTTTGGATATAAAAAATCTGCAAATTTAAAAAACATCTTATGTTAAAAGGAACAGGAAAAGTATATAAACACAGCATCTATATCTAAGTATGGAACCCCAAAATGGAACAATTGTCAATACTGCAGGTATGTCTCTACAGAAACAACTTTTAAGCATCCAGTTAGTTATCTTAGATGCCATGGGACATATAATACTAAAAATATAATATACATGGCAAAACCTGAACTGTAGTGCCTTCTATATAGGTAAAACAAATAGAAAGTTCAAAGAGAGCATATATCTGATATAAGAAGACAGCTAGACATAAATGCATTATACAGGCATATTAAACAGACAAATCTCAAGAATTTTGCTTTTCATTTTACAAAATATACAGGAAAGCTTAAGAGGTGGTGACCTGAAGAACCATACAGAAATTATTGAAAATAAGTGGATAATACATTTTAAAGCACACTCTGGACCTGGTCTCAATGAAAGTGTGGCAATGAAGCCAGTTCTGAAAGATAAACAAAATAAAATTAAATCAGTTTGATATACAGACGGATGTAAAAGTTTTAACACATGGTGAAAGTCTAGTACTATCAAGCTATAATAAATTTTCTGCTGTTTAAGTATTGAGTGTCATGGTGCTGGTTTACTTTATATTTTGTTTATTTTACTTGATTTTTTAGCACGCCAGCTTTATCTATGTGGCAAAATTATTAAATTATTATATATTTGTGTGTGTATCTATCGATCTATCTATATATATATATATATATATATATATATATATATATATATATATATATATATATATATATATCCCTGAAACACAATGGACATGCCCTCGTGGGCTATCCACCTGCAATGGTCATGCACTTTTTGGCCCTGTAACTAGCTGATGACGTCTAAACTGCTCTCCTCTACAAGGCCTGATGATGTCATCCACCTTAAGACTGGTGGCTGACAATCTAATGTTAGACAAAAGCCGTTGTGCATGTTTTAAGTAACTGTGGGTTATAGTGTATAAGACTAGATATATATGGGTTCTAATCTTATGCTAACCAACTTGGTGTATGTGCATATATCCCCCTTCAACACAACAGACATGCCCTCATGGGCTCTCCAGCTGCAATGGTTATGCACTTTTTGGCCCTGTAACGAGCTGCCGGCTTCCAAACTACCCTCCTCTACAAGGCCTGATGATGTCATTCACCTTAAGACTGCCAGCTGACAGTTTAATGTTAGACAAAAGCCTTGGCACATGTCATAAGTACTGTGAGCTATAGTGTATAAGACTAAATAGGTAAGGGTTCTAATCTCATGCCACCCAACTTGATTTTCGTTTGTATATCCATATGGCATATCTATGATAACCTTTGTAACCTAGACATAGATAGGGTTTAGTATTATTTTATTTGTAGTGGGTGATGTGGCCCCCTCAAATGACTAACCACAACAAGGGCTGTTGATATCAACAAGCATTATATGTTCTAAACTGATAGTACTAGCAGACATGTGGTGTGTTGTGTACATCGGGTACTGTGATCTGTAGTGTATACCCGTACATAGGTAAGTGTTCTAACATACACACAGCCAACTTGCACTATATGTGTGGCTTGGCATGTCCTGTATGCAGTGAGTGGAAGTGGTGCTAGCCTGAATGTGGCCATGTTTGTGTCTGAGGCTGTTACAGCATTTTACAACATGATATGGAGCCCTAAGACATGCAAACTTAACTAGCATAATGACCATACAGCCCTCACAATCAGAGACATCTTTATACCCCTTGGTACAGGATCAGCACATATTGCCCCAGTCCAAGAGGGACTCAGGCAGATGGCGGGTGTTGAGATGATGGTCGCCCAGTCAGTCATACAGATGGCATGTGCTGAAGTGCACTGAGGTGCTCTGTGTACCATTAGGCCATCCGCTTCAAGGGTGTGTTCAGGTCTACTAGACAAATGTCTTCCACAGGCATGTAGTGCTAACATCACATAGTAGGTTAATGTACTTACAGTGAGCCATCCATCTACTATGCTTCCTACAGATAGGCAGCATATGCACTCCAGCAAGGTCACACCTTGCCCTGTATGTAAGGCACAGATCACCTCTGAGTATTCTATATGCCACAGGTGGCAATGACATTCATTACAGATGATCACCAGAGAGCACATACTGAATATGAGAAGTGACCTTGTGAGGGGGCCATACTGTTGTGTGCATGTGCCAGTACAGCTTGGAAAGATACATCAACAAATGGCCATTGCACTCAGATATTGGCATGCTGAGGGAAGAGTATGTGGAGGTTATGAGTATGTCACCTACTGGTGACTGTGGCCTCAGCTATGCCATATGATTCCTGCAATACCAATGTAGAGACATGGTGATCTGAGGCACATTAGGTGCAAACCTGTGTGGCCAGGTGTGTGTGCCCACTTTTTACCCGAGTATGTACATCACATGTTGGGACTGATGTGCTACTAACCGGGGACAATATTGTAGTGTCCATACACTGCACACACTTGAGCCATTACACATGAAGGTATAGACATACAGTACTGTACCCTTTGACAGTCACTTTTTGTTAGGATGTGGGGATGCATTCACCGTTGTACCACCTATAATGACAGGTTTTTGGGTGTAAATCTAAGACTGTCACTGCTATACTGAATGTGGCAGCCAGCATACCTATCATTGTGTGCAATGACACCCTTTCCATGTTACCACACGGGCATATCATACAACTGTAGCAGCCACACAGGTGCCATGGTACATCAATACACAGTGTAAATAACATGTTCTATGGAGTCTGTGTCACAACTGTCAAATGTAGTCTGTCACCTAAATGCTTTGAAGGGGATGTGTATGTCCCCATACAGGGAGGTGTCAGATCCCATGACAGGAATAACACATCTCATGTATTCTACACACCTACAACATCAATGTGATATATATAGTACATACTGGGGAGACTGCTATATAACACAGACAATGCACTCTACATGAAACAGGACCCCCATACATGTAAAGCATACATCTGCTGTGACACACATCATGTGCAGGTTATACAATGGGATGCAGAACACGACAAGCATAAGTGATGTCAGCCAACTGTCTGAACCGTACACAGGATATTTGTAGATAGGTCAACTCCATCACCACAGCTTGTAGATGTGTAAGTTCCAACAACCCAGGTGACACTTAGCAAGCATAGTAGACCTTATCACAAATTATGAATGCATGAATACACTGACTGGTGCCATTGTCCTTGTTAAACTGTTATACACATATGAACCTATGGAGCCATCCATGTGGACTGCTGTACCTTCCTGAAGTCCTATATCTGCTGTGCTGCCATGCCATCCTGTGCTGCTTTATTGCCACCATGTGTTCATAATTTATCCCCTTAGACTTCTGGAACAGAAACATACACAGGTCTGTGACACACCTGTCATTGTGTAACAATACCACCAGTACAATATCATACAACATAAGGTACACAAAAGTATGTTGCATACTCATGACACATGCCAGCATACAGTATCTGTTGGTGACCACTACAAGTGGCATGGCAAAACAATACTGCATTACACAAGTACATGTCAAATAATATAGTCATCCTGTGCATCAGACACATAGCGTCATTTCCCTGCATTGATGGGAAGGATGATAGGGATGTGGCACAGGTATTATCACTTGCATAGGGTGTTGTGTGGGAGTGCTGGAGGCCTAGGCTGACCCAAACAGTTGATAGCATGTGTGTGAGACAGGAAGGGGAGCGGCATACATGGACCATGAAGAGGTGCAGTGTGTGTCTGTAGGTGACCTGCATGTGACAGTGGTGTGTGAGTGTGTGCATGTACACAGTCAAGTTCAGTGCTAGCCCTACACATGTGTATGTTGGACAGCTGTGGACCATACATGGTAGAGTTGACCATTCACTGTCTCTGGCTCTGAACATGAGAACTGGCTCTGCCAGAAGTTGCACTGGCACCAACATGCCCAAGGTCAGATGTAGTGCTAGTACCTGAAGGTGACTGCTGTCTGCTGGGATCGTGTCTCTCATGGGACTGCCCAGGACTACGAGCCCATGGCCTGCCACATCATAGTGTAGACAGCACACTCCCTTCTGTAGCACTGGATGTACTGCCACTATGGGAGTGTGACTGTACATGTCCACATGGACTCTCAGCAGATGGTTTTGCTGACCTACCTCCATGAGTATGATGCCCAAATCCAACCAGACGTTTCAGCACAGACAGTGTGTGGTTCAAGACAGACACTGTCTCAGCTGACCATCTGTCCACTGCATCAGGGAACTGATACAAGGTGTTCCCAATGCTGTGGAGGCAGTCATGGATGTTAGACTGTGCTCCATTCACAACCTTAAGCATATGTCTGGTGTTCCATTCAGAACATGCCTGTACCTCCATGGCAGCCTGAAACATACGCAGAGTGACAAGTGATGGGACATCTGCAACAGGTGGTGAATGGACAGCAGTCTTCCTACAAGCACCCCTGTCAATCTGCCTGTGTGGGACCTTGACAGCTCTCTGGCTATGGCCAGTGTCTGCACTGACTGCAGCCATAGTCGCCACACTTTCCTGTTCAATGTCTCCACTTTCTGACTGTCCAATATCTGTGGCCTGTGGGAACTGGATATGTCTGGGCATACTGACTGTGTGTGATGACAATGAGGGCAGAAGAGGGATGTCAACCTCTGGGACAGATTCAACCCCTGACAGCCTCACATGTGCCTCACTGTAGCTACCATCATCATCAGAGTCTGAAGAAACATTGACATCAGGTTGTGTGGGGGAGAGACTCCACCCCCCCAATCACCTGTGAAAAACAAGACAAAATCTATACATTAACCTGCACTATTATGTATGAAAATCCACCAAGATTCATAATGATGAGGATCAACAACTGCATTACCAGTCTCACATCTTCTCATCTCTGCTCTCATGCAGAACAGACTTCCTCACAAAAAAAAGACACATTCAACTCAAGGCCTGTAGAACAAGCACTCAAGTAAATCAAGTGAAACTTGACCAGTAAAATGTACCTTTTAGTTATTCAATATGACACTATACTTGATAAAACAATGCATAAAACCCAGTACACCTATCTTAACAAATATATACAAATACAGGTTTCAATGCCTAAGGTATGTACCATCAATCTTCCTGGTTTTAAAAGGCATATCAGATTAATTGCCTCATGTAAACCTGAAGGCTTATTTGCTCCTAACTATAACTGCAAAAGTGTTTTGGTTCATTCATCTACACTCCAGTGATCACCCACTCTAAGAACCTTAGGTAAATGTTCCAGAATGGAACATACAAGCATTCTGCTCTGGTTACACACAAACTTAAGTGTACATGGGGCATTATTCTGGCCCTTAACTTTAATAGCATATATGTCCCATAACAAAACAGTATACTTACCAGGAGCAGGACCATGGCCTTGGACAATACCTGATGGACCTGTAAAAATCTGAGAGTGAGGTACTGTCAGTACCACTGCATGTTGCAGCATGTTGCAGCACAAGATAATATGTGCATATATCTCACTTGTACAGTAACTACAGTGTTACTTGATGTATTGGTGACATTCTGTGTATGAGTGTACAACTGAGCTTAAACCCCACCTCCCAAAGCAGATAGACCTAACACCCATGTAATACTATGTACAGCCTGACACAATGACTGCTACAGTATTACAATGGTGATCACAGTAAGCTTTCCTGCATGCTCCTGTGCTGTGGACACCGTGGCACCCACCTCCATGATGTATGGTGTGATGAATGCCTGGGAGCTGTCATGTGTTCCTAGGTTCAACAGGAGTTCTTCAGTGGCTGAAAGTGGTTGTTCCACTGCAGGGCCTCCATCAGTGATGGCACAATCCCTGGCTACATCAACTGCCCTTTGTCTTGCAGCATTTACCATGTCTGTTGCATGGTGTCGAACCTGCTCATATGTCCTGTCCTGGTGGCCACTGGCATTCATATCCCAGACAAGGTCTGCCACAGTGCAGCCCACTGTTCCCTGTTATGCTTACCCCTGGATAGCAGGATGTGATGATGCTGCCTCAGTCCTTCAAGTATTATTTCATTCTCCACATCTGAGAAGGGGCATGGCATCTATGGCACATTATTCCTGAAAGACAACACAAGGGGAACACATTACAGGAGCAGATATGTGAACATCTACTATGTACTGATACAGGAAGAACAAAATGGCCAGCACTATCCACTGCTTGCTCACACGTCATACCCCACAGTATGACAACATACTACATGTGTGAATACAACCAAGAAAGTATCAATACTGAGGTATTTCCTTGTGTGCCATGAGAGATTCTGTTGTATGATCATAAACCCAAGACTCCAGTCTACTGTGGTGTGTCTGCTAAGGCCAACCATTCAATAATATATCATAAGACCAGTGCCAGACAAATAGCAGTGTGTTATTACAACCACTATAAAGGGACAGTCCAGCAACACCAGTGTGCCACAATGAAAATAGACAATGCAACCTTGAAATATTGTACATCTCCTGTAGGTGTAAGACAGCAGGATATCAATGACATGTCATTACCACAGGTCTAAGACAGGCTTACTGCTGTAATCCCTATTCTCCATACCTCTATTCTCCCATCTGCATCCTGTTATACACAAAAAAAGTTACATACCTGGTCCCTGGGCTTTGTCCTATTAACCTGGTGAACATGGGCATTCTGAGACAATGTAGCAACTGCCTCATGTACACAGACAACACTCTCCTCTTAGCTACCAACACTCAGACTTGCGAGAGCACTGGATGTACTGCAACTATGGGAGTGTGACTGTACATGGCCACATGGACTCTCAGCAGATGGTTTTACTGACCTACCTCCATGAGGCTGATGCCCAAATCCAACCAGACGTTTCAGCACAGACAGTGTGTGGTTCAAGACAGACACTGTCTCAGCTAACCGTCTGTCTACTGCATCAGGGAACTGATACAAGGTGTTCCCAATGCTGTGGAGGCAGTCATGGATGTTAGACTGTGCTCCATTCACAACCTTAAGCATATGTCTGGTGTTCCATTCAGAACATGCCTGTACCTCCATGGCAGCCTGAAACATACGCAGAGTGACACGTGATGGGACATCTGCAACAGGTGGTGAATGGACAGCAGTCTTCCTACAAGCACCCCTGTCAATCTGCCTGTGTGGGACCTCAACAGCTCTCTGGCTATGGCCAGTGTCTGCACTGACTGCAGCCATAGTCGCCACACTTTCCTGTTCAATGTCTCCACTTTCTGACTGTCCAATATCTGTGGCCTGTGGGAACTGGGTATGTCTGGGCATACTGACTGTGTGTGATGACAATGGGGGCAGAAGAGGGATGTCAACCTCTGGGACAGATTCAGCCCCTGACAACCTCACACGTGCCTCACTGTAGCCCCCATCATCATCAGAGTCTGAAGAAACATTGACATCAGGTTGTGTGGGGGAGAGACTCCACCCCCCAGTCACCTGTGAAAAACAAGACAAAATCTATACATTAACCTGCACTATTATGTATGAAAATCCACCAAGATTCATAATGATGAGGATCAACAACTGCATTACCAGTCTCACATCTTCTCATCTCCACTCTCATGCAGAACAGACTTCCTCACAAAAAAAGACACATTCAACTCAAGGTCTGTAGAACAAGCACTCAAGTAAATCAAGTGAAACTTGACCAGTAAAATGTACCTTTTAGTTATTCAATATGACACTATACTTGATAAAACAATGCATAACACCCAGTACACCTATCTTAACAAATATATACAAATACAGGTTTCAGTGCCTAAGGTATGTACCATCGATCTTTCGGGTTTTAAAAGGCATATCAGATTAATTGCCTCATGTAAATCTGAAGGCTTATTTGCTCCTAACTATAACTGCAAAATTGTTTCAGCTCATTCATCTACACTCCTGTGATCACCCACTCTAAGAACCTTAGGTAAATGTTCCAGAATGGAACATACAAGCATTCTGCTCTGGTTACACACAAACGTAAGTGTACATGGGGCATTATTCTGGCCCTTAACTTTAATAGCATATATGTCCCATAACAAAACAGTATGCTTACCAGGAGCAGGACCATGGCCTTGGACAACACCTAATGGACCTGTAAAAAGTTGAGGGTGAGGTACTGTCAGTACCACTGCATGTTGCAGCATGTTGCAGCACAAGGTAATATGTGCATATATCTCACTTGTACAGTAACTACTGTGTTACTTGATGTATTGGTGACATTCTGTGTATGAGTGTACAACTGAGCTTAAACCCCACGTCCCAAAGCAGATAGACCTAACACCCATGTAATACTATGTACAGCCTGACACAATGACTGCTACAGTATTACAATGGTGATCACAGTAAGCTTTCCTGCATGCTCCTGTGCTGTGGACACTGTGGCACCCACCTCCATGATGTATGGTATGATGGATGCCTGGGAGCTGTCGTGTGTTCCTAGGTTCAACAGGAATTCTTCAGTGGCTGAATGTGGTTGTTCCACTGCAGGGCCTCCATCAGTGATGGCACAATCCCTGGCTACATCAACTGCCCTTTGTCTTGCAGCATTTACCATGTCTGTTGCATGGTGTCGAACCTGCTCATATGTCCTGTCCTGGTGGCCACTGGCATTCATATCCCAGACAAGGTCTGCCATAGTGCAGCCCACTGTTCCCTGTTATGCTTACCCCTGGATAGCAGGATGTGATGATGCTGCCTCAGTCCTTCAAGTATTATTTCATTCTCCACATCTGAGAAGAGGACATGGCATCTATGGCACATTATTCCTGAAAGACAACACAAGGGGAACACATTACAGGATCAGATATGTGAACATCTACTATGTACTGATACAGCAAGAACAAAATGGCCAGCACTATCCACTGCTTGCTCACACGTGATAACCCACAGTATGACAACATACTACGTGTGTGAATACAACCAAGAAAGTATCAATACTGAGGTATTTCCTTGTGTTCCATGAGAGATTCTGTTGTATGATCATAAACCCAACACTCCAGTCTACTGTGGTGTGTCTGCTAAGGCCAACCATCCAATAATATATCATAAGACCCGTGCCAGACAAATAGCAGTGTGCTATTACAACCACTATAAAGGGACAATCCAACAACACCAGTGTGCCACAATGAAAATAGACAATGCAACCTTGAAATATTGTACATCTCCTGTAGGTGTAAGACAGCAGGATATCAATGACATGTCATTACCACAGGTCTAAGACAGGCTTACTGCTGTAATCCCTATTCTCCATACCTCTATCCTCCCATCTGCATCCTGTTATACACAAAAAACAGTTACATACCTGGTCCCTGGGCTTTGTTCTATTAACATGGTGAACTTGGGCATTCTGAGACAATGTAGCAACTGCCTCATGTACACAGACAACCCTCTCCTCTTACCTACCAACACTCAGACTTGCGAGAGATGCACTTATATCTCCAAATTGGAAGCCACACACTCTCTGGCCAAGACGGAAATAGCTGGTCTAGAGTAGAAGGTCAACACCTAAGCCACACCACATGGAACATATAGCCCTCCAGAACACCCACCATCTCAGCTCTCGCATAAAAAACACAAACCACACACCCACCTTCGAGGAGGATCTCAATAGAAATCTACCCAAACAGCAGAGACCTCCAAGGCATAAACCCAACCCAACACAACTCAAACCACAAGACACATAGCTCACCTACACAGTGTGCCCCTCAACCTAAGCCATTAAGGCAAAACAGCTCACTCAATACACTAATCATAGGTGACTCAATAGTGAGGCACACTGATGTCCCACTCACTAGGATGAATAAGAAAAAGGTAACAGTCAGCTGTCTATCTGGTGCAGAATCCGACACATAACACACGGACTCAGTTTACTCCTCAACAAGTACAAGTATGAATCTGTCATTGTCCATGTGTCTGTGAATGACCTGAGATGCACTTCTCTGGGCTACATGAAAAGAGACATGATGAAGCTCCTGGATTATGTGGCCCAGGCAGGTATGACCCTAGGCAAAGTTAGCCTTCAAGGAGTATAACCTTGAAGGCTGACTTTGCCGAGGCATCAGAGTAATAAACTGTGTGGATTCTTTGCCTGGTGATCTTTTTATCTGGTTTTGTGCTACGTGGATTTGTGGTTTTATACAGGTATGACCCTAGCCCTGAGCAGCATCCAATCATTGCCCAGAATGATACCACAGTACAAGCAAAAAATGATTTACTTTAACAATTGGCTAAGTTTCTGGTGTCATTCTAAGAGGATCCAGTATCTGTCTGCCTGGGATGACATGATTTACAGACCTCGATGCTTTGCCAGAGATGGCCTGCATCTGTCACCCCTGGGTTTCTGGGTACTGGCTATAGTGCCTTTTTTAGGAGGTGCTCCAAAGATCAAACTACCACTTTAACAGCTATAAATAAATGCAGTCTGAGGGTCATGTTGCTCAGTGGTAGAAGTCTAAATCTCAAGATGCACTTGCTCAAAGCACACCTCAAAATGGAGAACATTGACATTTGTGCTGTAATGGAGACCTGGTTTAAAGCAGCAGAAAGCACCCCTTTTGGCCCCAGAACAAGGACCAAAGTTCCAAATATGGCGGTGTCACCATATTCATAAAGGATATGCACACCTCCAGACTGGTAGTCCAGCATAACACATCTGAGATGCTTCAGGTACAACTCACATCGGGTAAGATGGCAATTCAGGTCGTAGCCTGCTATAGGTCCCCAACCATGTCACAAGACTCTCAATCCATGATCCTAAGCACCCTGGAATCTATTAGGGTCAAACCCAACACTCTCATACTGGGTGACTTCAACTACCCCTCCATCAACTGGAAAAACTACTCATGCATCAATGCACTTACCCAAAACTTCTTGGAATTCATCTATTCCAATGCCCTGGACTAGCTCATTCTTACCCCCACTAGAGGAAGCAACATCCTTGACCTGGTTATTACTAACATGGGCAACCATTGCTCTATACCAATAGCCAACTCCAGGAATCTGGATCTGCTTAGATCTGACCACAAACTAATCAGCATGCAAATCCTCATCTTGCTCACACCCCCTGAAAAAGTAACCACCATGAAAAACTTCTCCAAGGCTAACTTTGGGCTCCTAAAAACAGAGGTGGCTAAATTCACAGCACCCATGCCAATGGAAAATAGTTGCATGACTGCCAAATCATACACCAATGCACTGTATGAACATGTACATAAATGCATGGAACTAGCCATACCCAACAGAATCAAGACTCTCTCCTCCAAAAAATTTAAGCCAATCTGGTGGTCCCCTGCCATTAATAAACTCTACAACAGAAGGAAGAATCTGTTGCAGAAAAAGGTAAAGTCCCAAGACTGAAAATCTCCCTTATTAGCCTCAACAAAAAGTTAAAATCCCTCATCAAAACATCTAAAGCCAGCTATGAAGGCAAAATAGCAGCAGACACTAAAAACTACCACAAAGCCTTCTATAGTTATAGTAAGAATCTACATGGCAATATCCAGATTTGCTCTGCGCTACCGCACAATGGTACCCCCTATACTGAGCCAACAGATATTGCCAACATACTGGCTGACTGATTCAGTGCCAACTTTACCCTCTCCTCCCCCAAAGGACCATTCATGATACCAGAAGAATGCCAGGCACCCAGAATTACTGCAACACAGGTTAAAGCTGCATTGTCCAAGGTCAACAATACAGCTTCCATGGGACCCAACAATATCCCTGGCTTTGCTCTATATGAACTACAAAGTGAACTGACACCACATCTGTGTGCCCTGTTCACTCACAGCCTCACCTCAGGCTTTGTCCCTACCAAATAGCACACTGCTACAGTCATCCCTCTCCATAAAGGGCGAGCGACTTCAGACCCTGGGAATTATCATCCCATTAGCCTGATGAGTCTGATATGTAAGGCTATTGAGTGCATCATCATGGACCTAATTAACAATGATATAGGGAATCTCTAAACTCTAGATCTCATGCAATTTGGTTTTGTGAAAGGTAGGTCATGCCTGGTCAACCTGGTTGACTTCTTTGAGGCAGTCACCAGAGCTCTGGATGAGGGTAAGGCAGATCATACAGCCTACCTCGATCTGGCCAAGGCCTTTGATACCATTCCTCACTCAGGAATTATTGATAAACTCACCAAACTAGGCATCAATGCCCTTGTCATTAGGTGGGTTGCAAATGGGCTCACAGATAGAACCCACAGAGTGAAAGTAGCAGACTCCAAGTCAGACTGCTGACCAGTCACAAGTGGTGTCCCACAGGGATTGGTCCTGGATCCTCTCCTGTATGGCATCTACTTCTCAGAAGTCCAGGCCAACATTGAGGGACTCAGGCTGACCAAGTTCACAGATGACTGCAAGCTGGGAGCCATTATTAACTCCCCAAGTGATGCAGACATCCTACAAAAAGTCCTCACTGAGACAAATGACTGGTATCAAAACCATGGCTTTAAGATTAATGTCAAAAAATGCGTTGTCATCCCCTTTGGGAAAAACTCAGTTTCCACTAATTACCAGATTGATGGGAGCCCACTGAACACTGAAGGTGTTATAAGAGATCTGGGTGCACAGCTTGACAGCAACCTCTCCTTCGACCACCACATTGCCACTGTAGTCAGAAAGTCTTTCTATGTGGCACATCTCATTACCAAGGGTTTTGCATCCAGGAAGAAAGAGATCAGCATCTCTCGCTACTCTTCCCTCATTAAACCAACCATCAAGTATAATGCCCCATTTGGCATGTACCACACTAGACACCTGCAAAAGCTGGAGAGGCCACAAAAGTACCTCACAAAGAGGATCCTAGGCTTTAAACACATATCCTACATGGACAGACTCAAAAAACTCCAGCTATTCTCTGTCTCATATTGTCTACTAAGAGGCAAGCTCTGCTTGACTTACAAAGCCATGTCTGACACAGCTCTGTTAGAAATGCTGCATCTAAAGAAATCCTAATCCTTCCATACCACACACTCCAGAGACCTCAACCTCATTAACACAATCAACAGAACATGCTGGATGGACAGGTTCATAACCCAGAGACGGCCCATGCTCTGGAATAAACTTCCCATACACATCAAGCAGAGCACCTCACTGGCCCTCTTCAAGAGAAATCTTGACGAGTGGATGGGAAATAGAAAATTCACCCTGGGAATCACTCCAGTGGCTCTACTTAATAGAGGCACTGTTAACTAACATCGGGAGGCACGATGCCAGGGTACATCTATGGGTTAGGCTTGTAAAGGCTCCACTACCATTAGCCTAGTAAACACCTATGAACCTATGGTGGAGTGCAGTACTTCTCTGTTGAAATATGCTACTAGTAATGTTTTGCAAAGATGTGCTCTGTGTGAGGAAAGTCTCATACAGAATGTTTCCCCATAACCAGCTGCTTGCATTTTTAACATGCTTCTCAATAGCAGATGATTGCCTCTAAACCAGTCTGTGGCTCTGATATGCTAACTGCAGCCAAACAGTTGATTTGCACTATCATTAGCCAATGACATGCAACCACTGCGGAATATATAAGGCCTTCATGTGAACCAGGGCCCCTTTCTTAGCTGTTGAGATGGACATTACTTGGGTGAAGAGACTACATTGTTGCAAAGGGTAGGTCTGTAGCAGAAACCTTTACATAGCACCATGTGTACCACAGGCTACAGCTGCTGCTGCAGGTAACAGACATAGGCAGAGAGTGTGAATACTTTGGAGGACAACAAGTTGTAGTTGTATCTGTGTTAGCTTTGTTGTAGAGGCAGAGCCAGGGTGAGGGTACCCTTTACACCCCAATTATAGCATTTGTTTAAGGTACTATGTTAGGCAACTGTGTCAGTAACAGAGTACTAGGCAACATATGGTAATCCTATACAGATATGTGAAGTGCATCCCTACCTGCAGGCCTGTGACTTCCAGCACTGAAAAGCAGTTATTTAATTTGCAATGTTTTGTGCGGATAATGAGTGCATGAGTCATTCATTAATTGCTGTCTTCACAATAATGCAATTGAAATGCAATACAACACTGGATTTGAACCCGGGACTGTGAGTAGCAAACTGTACTGTATTCAAGGTATTTAAGAGACTGAGCTACTGAATCACTGCTTGCAAGATATATATGTACATACAGGCTGTTACAAAAATTTTCTACATCTATCAATATGTGCATGGCTTTATATGGATGTATTTATGCACCAGAGTCCCAGATGAACATGTATTTTGCCATGAATGCCTTGGCAGGTGACTTTCTACATGTTGCTGATAAAAGGGCACATTTACCTGCTAATTTAGGCCTCAGTTACATCCATTATCCTGTTTTTGGCTGTCTAATGGTGTACTATTGCACCAGAGTTCAACGTACACTCCCATTTTTGTCATTACTTTTTATTCCAGTTTGCACAGTGTGGTACGGTGTGCAGCTCTGCTGAAACATGCTTAATGGCTGTAAATGGCAATTACTATGCTTTGTTTAAACCACCTGTTTTAATTAAGAGTTGCGTGGCATGGTGGGTTAATGTATGTGCTGCAGGTGTGATGGGCTTGGGTTTGAAACATGGCAGAGGTGTTTATTTTGCACATGTCTTATGATGTTATAAACTCATATAGTCATTACAGCTGTGTGTAGCTGAGCTTAGCAAAGCTGAGCAATTCAGTGGTTTGCACAGCACCGCAAAAGAAAAAAGGGAAGATAGGAAATTGGTGAAATGGGGGCAAGCAGGGGAAAAACATAGTGAAAGGCAGGGAGGGATGTGCAGGAAGGGTGTAAGAAAGAAACATAGCTATCCATTTCTTGTACAGCAACAGAATTTGTAGATAAATTTGGACTTTTAAACCCCAGAGAGAGGGGTAAGGACAACATAACTGTGTTGTCAACCCAATTGGACCAAATTACATGTGTCCAGTGGATGCATGTGCAAAATGGAGAGCTATGTATGGGTTGAAATTTTTTTTGGGGACAGGTGCCCATTATTTTTAAGGTGAGAGTGGAATGTTGGGGAAGGGACATAGGTATATGTGGGGGAGGTAAGTTGGGTAGGTGAGGATGCATTTGCAAACAGACAAGACAGATAAAACAGCAGACAGGGGTGTGTGTGACACATGAGGGGGTGAACACCTTGGATAGGGAGGGTGTTGTGGAATTCAAGTACCATGAGGCTCTAGATGGCAGCAGCATGGCTAGCATCCCCACCCATGGGACTGTTGGCACTACTCCTTCACTGCCCCAGGGGTGGCAGTGCTGGAAGCTGGGCATCGCGGTGAGGCTGCCCCACCAGGTTGGCCAGCATGTTCTCAATCCGGTACAGGAAGTGGTCATAGCCATGGTAGACTATACTGTGCACCAAGATTGGCAGATCCAGCCTGGTGACAACTCCCCCTCCACCACCGCTCCCAGATGGTGGCCCGTCCCTGTCCTGTGGGGTGGCACTACCCATACTGCAGGTATTGCAGGGGCAGCAGAAGGGGTACCACAAGTCTGGGACCTAGACGTGCTGCGACCCAGTGGCATGGACAGTTGAGGCAAGGTAGGGGGATGAGCCAAAACCAGCCTACCTTGATGTGCTGTGGTAATTGAGGTATAGCAATAAGTTGAGGTTAGTTATGAACAACTCATTGTTAGTATTAACAACATGGAACATCATATTAATTAACCCCAATACATAGCAATGTATATTATGTATGATACAACATGAAATAACAGAACAGTCAGTATGTTAGCATGCCAGTAACAGTTAAAGCATAAGCACAACCACACTGTTAATTTAACAAGATATGTTAATATGAAAGCATAATAACACATAATAATAAACTGCATAAGGCCAACAAAATGTTAATTTAACAAGATATGTCAATATGAAAGCATAATAACACATAACAATAACAAACCACATTTGGAAAAATATAGTTATTTTAACAAAATATGTTAATAGTAAACCATAATACTACATAACAATATTCAATACATGCAGATAAGGGGTAGGGAGAGAGAGAAAAACAGTCTATTAGTGACATTGCAGATTATATCCCTGAAAACAGTGGTAATATTAACTGTACGGGTGTGTATTGTCAGTTTTGTGTACAGTGACTACAAGTGTCCTATAGGTGATGTAGCATGTACATACCTCTCAAGCTGTTTCATGGGACAGTATGGGTCAAGCAATAAGAAATGAAGTTACACAACTAAACAGAGCACGTGTACATCATATGGACTTATATAACTACCAAGGTGTTCTGTAAGCAGATTTGGTAATACTTTGCATTCCAATAATCATTTCTGTGGTTTTCCTGCAACAGACGGATTATACAATATTAATTACAGTATGAGAAACTGTGATACTTGAGAGGCATGTTTGTGTACAGTTCATATACTAGATAGCCATCATGCCTTAGTTGCCAGACATGGGAATCGAACCAAATAGCTGTGACTGCAGGGGTTATCTTCAAATGTAATAATTGACTGTAGCAACTTAGTACAGACATGCAAGGAATACAGCCATACTGTAGGTATAGACTGCAAAACTTGCAAAAATTGCAGAAAATAAACTAAAAGTAGTATATCTATTGAAATCATACCTCTCAACTTCCAAATTTTCTCAGAATGTCCAGATTTGTACCTCTTACTTTGGTCTGTTCCTCATAAAATTTGTGTTTTTCTGGTAAATCATTAAGGACTGAAGTTACTAAATAATATTAAATAATGACAGGCATTTGAGTCTTAGACTTCATATACTTCAGAAAATATATAATACAGCAAAATCTGTCATTCTAGCAACTTTCTAAGTTTATAGGAGCAATATTTAAAATCAGTGCCTGTTTTTGGGCTTTCCCCCATTATTTCTGGCTTTGTCCAGATTTTTTGTGCTGAGAGGTTAAGAGGTATGGGTGTGATGAAAAGAGATGAGTTTGGTAATTATATTAAAATTAGTTGTACAACATCAATTTAACATCAAAACCTTTTATATTAAGGCATTCATTTTTTTTTCACAATGAAGCTGATCATACCTCTCACCTGTCCAGATTTTCACATAATGTCCAGATTTTTGCCTAATATTGTTGGTCTGTTCTTCATAAAATTTGTGATTTTCTGACAAATCAGTGGGATGATCAGAGGATTAAAGTCATTAAATAATGATATACATTTGTGTTTCAGACTACATGTCCTTCAGAAAATGCATGTTAAGACAAATCCTGTTAGTCTAGCAAACTTCTAAATTTATAAGAGCAATATTTAAAATCTGTCCCTATTTTTGGGCCTTTGACCCCCATTCTGTTAAGCTTTGTCCAGATTTTTTGTACTGAGAGGTTGAGAGATATGAAGCTGATCACTGAAAATGTATGTATGCTTGTATTTATCAAGCTGCGGATGGTATTTCATTACTGAAACTAAGCGGAAATTTCTTAAGATTCCAAGAGCAGGATAAGTTATTTCTTACACTTATTTCACTGAACTGCACTTCTGAAACACTTATTATAATTGTGCTATACAGTTAGTCTACTACATTTTACACTGTTATAAAGCTTTTTTACTGTTTCACTGTATTTATGTACTGTTTTATACTATTTTAACTGTATTTTTCATTGTTAGATACTGTTTCATTACTCTAATTGCATGTTTACTGAATTACTTAATTGTAAACTGCTTTTTCATACTGGGAGTTGTAGTTTCTGTTTGTGAGTGCTCTATCCAAGCTTTTCTGTGCATTTTTGATTATTTAAGGTTTCTGTGTTCTAATCTAGTCTGTTTACAGTTAAAAGCATTCTCTAGAGTCTGCTTGCTCCTTGATCGGTTTAAAACTTTCATTTAGTGGCTACAACTAGGAACTGTAATAGTGTGCATTACTATAATTGCATTTTTATTTAATTACTAAATTGTAAACTGCTTTTTCATACTGAGACTTGTATTTTCTCTTTGTGAGTGTTCTTTCTATGCTTTTAAAGTGAGGTTTCTGTGTTCTGCTCAGGTGGCATAATCTTGATAGAGGCCTGCTGTTGTTTAGGCCTGGTAGTTTTGTTTGAGTTTCCTGTGTTTCTGGCAGCCATTTTCTGCTGATAGTCTGTCTTCATTATTATTGAGAGTAACAAGGCCTCCTGACCTTCTGTAGTTTGAGTGATTGGGTAATAGCAGTAATTTGATCTTCTAACTCTTCCATCCTTACTGGTATATAAACCCTGTGTCTTGAAAAGGTTGTGATTGTATTTATCAGGCTGTGGATGGTATTTCATTACTGAAACTAAGCGGATATTTCTTAAGATTCCAAGAGCAGGATAAGTTATTTCTTACACTTATTTCACTGAACTGCACTTTTGAAATGCTTATAATTGTGCTTTACAGTTAATCTACTACATTTTGCACTGTTATAAAGCTTTTTTTACTGTTTCACTGCATTTATGTACTGTTTTATACTGTTTTAACTGTATTTTTCATTGCTAGATACTGTTTCATTACTCTAATTGCATGTTTACTGAATTATTTAACTGTAAACTGCTTTTTCATACTGAGAGTTGTATTTTCTGTTTGTGAGTGTTCTATCCGAGCTTTTCTGTGCATTTTTGAATCTTTTAGGCTTCTGTGTTCTAATCTAGTCTGTTTACAGTTAAAAACATTCTCTAGAGTCTTCCTGCTCCTTGGTCTGTTTAAAAATGTCATTTAGTGGCTACAGCTAGGAACTGTAATAGTTTCTGCACCCACCCTCCCTAGTGTTGTGGTGTCCTTATACTTGGTGGCTTTGCAGTTGCCCACCCATACTGTATATTTGGTCTGTGACACTCCTCCCAGTCTAGTGTCATTAGTTCATTCAATCTAATAGAGAACATTTGTGAAGGCCAACCCACTCAGATTCTTAACCTTGAATTAACTTCTGTTCCAGCTTTCTTCATTTCCACTTTACTGAAAAAAGAATTTACTGAAAAAAAAAATTCTAAGCTTGCTTCCCTCCTTTCCTGTAACAAGGCTTATCCAGATACAGATTTTCTGTATCCAGGACTGTTTGTAAGCTCCTGAGCCCCACCCCCCACTTAACTAGGGTTAAACTATTCCTGGCGCCATAAAGTGTGCTCTTCAAATTTTCCCTTGAAACTAGCCAGCGTTTTAGTTTTAGCACTCAAATCTGTTTCTTTGAGCTCACCACTTGTTCATAACTCATAAGCACTAAACAAGCGACAAATTACTACAGCACTCAACTTTCCTCACTTGTCTAGAGGAAAACAGTTTTTAGTACTTAATAAATAAGCACCTATCCAGACATGTCTAAAGGTCAGCTTCCGGTGTTTTCTCCTGTCTACCTAATTAATCTGGGCATCTTGGGACAATGTAGCAATTGCCTCATGTACACAGACAACCCTCTCCTCCTACCACCCAACACTACGACCTGTGAGAGACACACTTATATAGCCAAAATGGAAGCAAAGCTGTCTTCACTGAAGACTGGACTAGACAGTCAAGAGGAGAAGGTAAACACTTGCACCACACCACACTCATCACATAGTCCCTCAAAACCTACACCATCAAAACACACACACACAGAAGCACAAAACACACACCTACATTCGTGGAGGCTCTCAGTAAAAATCTGCCCAAACAACCGAGATCTCCATAGCAGAAATGCAAGCAACCTCCACCCCCCAACACAACCAAAATGACACATAATCCACATACTCAGTGTGTCACTCAACTACAACCCATAAGGCCTAACGTACCCAACACTCTAGTCATAGGTGACTCTATAGTCAGGCATACTGATGTTCCACTCACCAGGCTAAACAAGGAGAAAGTTACTGTCAGCTGCCTGTCGGGTGCCAGGATCCACCACAAAACACACACACTCAGGTTACTCCACAACAAGTACAAATATGACTCTGTCATTGTCCATGTTAGTGTGAATGACCTGAGATGTACCTCCCTGGGCTACATGAAAAGAGACATGGAGGAGCTCTCCGATCTTGTAGCCCAGGCAGGTATGACCCTAACCCTGAGTAGCATCCTGCCATCACCCAGAATGATACCACAGTACAAGGACAAAATGATTGACTTCAACAATTGGCTAAGCTTCTGGTGTCATTTTAAGGGAATCCAGTATCTGTCTTCCTGGGATGACATGATCGACAGACCATGCTGCTTTGCCAGAGATGGCCTGCACCTGTCACCCTTGGGATTCCAGATACTGGCAACGGCTCTTGCCACCCCTATAGTGCCTTTTTAGGCAAGGTTCAAATGACAAATTCACCACCGTAACGGGTACAAGCAAGCAAAATCTGATTGTAATGCTACTCAATGCTAGAAGTCTAAACCTCAAAAATGAACTCACTCGAGGCACTTCTTAAAATGGAGAACATCGACATCTGTGCAGTGACAGAGACCTGGTTCAAAGCTCCAGAGAGCACCCCTGCATTACCAGGCTATGATTCATACCACGCCTTTCAGCCAGCAAACCTGGACGGAAACATTAAAGGTGGAGGCGTGTCCATATTCATTAAGGATATTCACACCTCCAAGCTAGTTGCTCAGCATAATGCAGCTGAGATTATCCAAGTTCAACTAACTCTGGGCAAAACCGCAATCCAGATTGTAGCTTGCTACAGACCTGCCACCATGCCCCAGGATTCCCACTCATCTTTTCTAGATACACTGGAAAATATTAAGGTACAACCCAACACCCTAATAATGGCTGATTTCAACTACCCCACCATTAACTGGGAAAACTACTTGTGTACCAACTCTTTTGCTAAACATTTTCTGGAATTTATCAGTTTCAACACCTTGGATCAACTTATCCACACCCCCACCAGGCCAGCAATATCCTAGACCTGGTCATCACCAACATGGGTGACTGGTGTTCCACACCAGAGGTCAGCTCCTCGTTGGTCAGATCCCACATCAAGCTAATCACCCTAGACATCCACATCCTGCTCCCACCCACCATTAGGAAAACAACCGTAAAAAAATTCTCCAAAGCCAACTTCACGCTTTAAGACAGAAGTGGCAAACTTCACGACACCCATGGAGATGGACAATAGAGGTACGACTGCTGAATCCTACACAAATGTACTTTATAAGCTCTTACATGAGTGCATGGATCATGCTATCCCTAACAGAACCAAGATGCTATCCTCCAAAAAAAAAGGAAGCCAATCTGGTGGTCTTCTGCCATAAACAAACTCTACAACATAAGAAAGAAACTGTTGCAAAAAAGAATAAAATACCACAATTGGAGGAACACCCTGGTCAGCCTCAGTAAGAAGCTGAGATCCCTCATAAAATCCTCCAAAGCTAGTTATGAAAACAAAATTGCCACTGATTCTAAAGACAAGCACAAAGCATTCTATAGCTATGTCAAGAATCTCAATGGCAACACTCAGACTTGCTCTGAGTTACAGCACAATGACACTAAATATACAGAACCAACTGATATTGTAAATATCCTAGCAGATAGGTTCAGTGCTAACTTTAACCACCTCTCACCCCATAAAGGGCCCATCTTTATACCAGAAGAATGCAAAGTTCCTGTAATTACGACTTCAAAGCCAAGAACACAGCATCCATGGGACCTGACAACATCCCAGGCTGCCTTCTACATGAACTACAGAATGAACTGGCACCCCACCTAAGTACTATGTTCAATCATAGCCTCACCTCAGGCTTTGTGGCCATTGAATGGTGCACTGTGATGGTTATTCCACTCCACAAAGGGGGGGCTACAACAGATCCCGGGAACTACCTCCCCATTAGCCTAACAAGCTTGGTCTGCAAGGCCATGGAATGTATCATCATGGACCTTATAAAGAAAGACATTGGAGATCTCCAAACTCTGGACCCCACACAGTTCGGGTTTGTAAAAGGCAGATCATGTCGCCTAAACCTGATAGACTTCTTTAAAGGAGTTACCAAAGCCATAGATGAGGGTAAGGTGGTTCACACAGCTTATCTAAATCTCGGCAAGGCATTCAACACCATCCCCCCTCTTGAATTATAGATAAACTCACTAAATTAGCTATAAATCCCTATTTCACAAGATGGGTTGCCAACTGGCTTGCTGACAGAACCCACACTGTGAAAGTAGCAGACTCCAAATCAGACTTCAGACCAGTGACAAGTGGAGTACCACAGGGTTCAGTCCTGGGTCCTCTCCTGTTTGGTATCTACTTCTCTGAAGTACAGGCTAACACAGAAGGTCTTTGGCTAACTAAATTCGCAGATGACTGCAAACTAGGAGCCATAATCAAAACTCCTAATGATGTGGACATCCTACAAAAGGGCCTCACTGTCACAGATGCCTGGTGTCAAAGCCATGGTCTCAAGCTCAATGCCAAAAAGTGCATTGTCATCCCCTTTGGTAAAAATTCTGTACTCATGAACTACCACATAGCCGGTAGTCTACTTAATTCCGAAAGTGTGATAAGAGACCTTGGGACACAGGTGGACAGTAGTCTCTCCTTTGATAATCACATCACCACAGTGGTCAGGAAATCCTTCTGCATGGCACACCTCATCACAAAAGGTTTCTCATCCAGAAAAAAAGAGGTCATTGTTCCTACTCATCACTCATTAGACCCATTATAGAGTACAACGCCCCTTTTGGTATGTACCTCACAAGACATCTACAACAACTGGAAAGGCCGCAGAAATTACTGGCCTCAAACAGATGCCCTACACAGACCGACTCAAAAAACTCCAGCTTTACTCTGTCGCAGATCGCCTACTCAGAGGTGATCTCTGCCTAACACACAAAGCTATGTCAAACCCAGAGCTGTTGGACATGCTCCACTTAAAGAAATCCCAATCCCTCCGAGCTACATGCTCTAGGGACCTAAACCTTGTCACCACAATATACAGAACATGCTGGAGGGATAGATTCCTGTCCCAGAGACTTTCCACACTCTGGAACAGACTACCTATCTATATCAAACAGAGCTCCTCATTAGCACTCTTCAAGAAAAATTTTGATGATTGGATGGGTAATAGGAAATTCACCCCGGGGATCACTTCTGTGGTTCTGCTTGACAGGGGCACAGGAAAATAATTTTCTTGGGTGGAGAAAGCCAGGGTACCTTTTTGGCTAGGCTTGTATAGGCCCTAGGGCCAATAGCCTAGTACCTACCTATGAACCTATGAACCAATGTGGAGGCAGGCTGTGTACTGTGATT
Organism: Protopterus annectens; assembly: GCF_019279795.1. Taxonomy (NCBI): domain Eukaryota; kingdom Metazoa; phylum Chordata; order Ceratodontiformes; family Protopteridae; genus Protopterus; species Protopterus annectens. Next base: position 1,175,559,581 of record NC_056735.1, on the reverse strand, counting down.
TATACATTTTTTTTCAGGTTATGCTATTTCTGTGTGTGTGTGTGTGTGTGTGTGTGTGTGTGTGTGTGTGTGTGTGTGTGTGTGTGTGTGTGTGTGTGTGTGTGTGTGTGTGTGTGTGTGTGTGTGTGTGTGTGTGTGTGTGTGTGTGTGCATGCCTGTGTTAGACAACAGACAGAGAGAGAAGGAATTCACAGATTTATGGACAAACAATTTACTTAAAGCTAAACAAATGAAAAAAAAATATTTACTGGTTATAGAAGGCAGAATATGCAGAGTTAGTGTCACAGCAAACAATTTATCTAAAGTGAATACATTTATTTCTTAACCAAAATAGTGGTTAATGATTACATATGCAGCCACATACTTTAAATCTAATTGATTATCTATGAATTTTATTTAACTAATAATAGTTTAAAATAACTTACACTTACTGATTCAGGCATAATTATTTTATCTGAAGGGAGTACCTGCAATTTTGCATGATAATAGACTTTAAATAAAAGTATGTAAGTAATGAGCACATAATAAAGAAGGCAATGATTTTTTGTTTGTTTTTCTCTTACAAGGAAGTTATATTGTGAGATATTGTTCAGAAAATAATTTATCTACAATGGCTGTAACATAAAAAATTATTACACAGACTGAGTTGTATTTACACAACATGGCCAGTTCCATAGAGAAAGTGGGATAAAGCTATGACCCAGGTAACCCAGGCAACCCAAGTTCAAGTAGCAGTTTAGGCACCTACTAGAGCTAGCACATGGGGAGTGATGTAGTTTAGCTGGCTCATCTTCCATCAAGGGAAAGTGTGGGGAACATTTTTCGGGTTCATAGTCCCATGGATGAAACCCCAGTGTAGACAGGAAAACCTACAGTATCACAGATGCAAGAGAAACAGGGTTGTCTTGAGGCATTAGGTCATTCATAAATGTGGGCGACACACCTCAACTGGGATCCTCAACAGGCCAGTCTCTGGAACATGGATTGAAGCATATATAGTGGCATATAGAGCTATAAAAGAGAAAAATGAACTGTCCCCGATAGCTGCTTCAGTGATGAACACTCTTGTTTGACTGTTACTCTGGTGAAGGGGAGCAAACGAGCATGTAGAATGACAGAGGATCTGAAGGTTGGCAACCAGTGGGGGTAAAAATGACAAAAAAGGGAAACAAATAAGTACACAGCATGGTCATAGAATGAATACACAGTGGAACTTGTTGGCATAAATGCAATTATGTAGTGAACTGTATGTAATACAAAGGAGTTATAAATGTGGTACAAATGTCTTGAAAGTGAAAACAAACACAAATTTCAATGTGGTGGGAAGTTTGCATGTTTTATTTTAGACAAGAAAGAAGGAGAAAGACTTAAGAAGAGGGATGGTAGCCAGAATCATTTTTAAGACAAACACAAGCATCTCAGGAATCAAATCAGTAGGAATCAGTCAGTATAGACTGCATTCATATAGAAAAATGCAGAAAGAACTAGAAGAGAGGAAGAAAAAGTGAAAAGAAGAAAATGGGGTGAAAGAAAGGAAACAGTTCAAGATAGGTGAAGCGCTCCAGGTATAATATGTGTGTGTGACCTAAGGACTGCTGTTATGGTTTTGGGTGCAGACACTCCATGAGGACTGCGATTCTAACAGCTGAGGTAGTTCAGGTGAGGAAGCTGACTAGGAGCAGACTAATAGCTACCTGAACTGGTGCACTGGGCCGTTCCCCAGAATGGTGCCCCCTCAACTCAAAGTTAAGGACAAAACAAACATGTCCTCCATGGTTGAGGACCAAAATAAAAATGCTTTGAACTGTAGCAATGAGTGTTAGCTTGGTTCTTGCTACAGCTATGGATACAGACAGAAATTGACAAATGCATTCATTAATTCATTAAAACAACAGCAGCTGTTGCTGGCAATTTTGGCACTGCACTCCCACCCAATCAGCATTGCCCATTGTGCCCCTCCAACAGCTTATATCTGGGTTAGTTACCTTCTTTACCCAGCCCTTAGCTATGAGTCTGCTCCAGAGCTGTGTGCCTGTCATCATTAACAGACAGACAGACTGACTGACAACAGGACTTCAGGAGATGTAATACAAGGTAAAGGGAAGACTAAGCAGGACAGCAGTGTTGGAACAGATAAGAGGAAGACAGTAAGAACAGTGGGGGTTGTGACTAGAGAGGGACAACTCACGCTTGAAGGTGGACTGGTAGAGTAGCTAGGCAGATCAGCTAAAAAAGAACAAATATGCTAAATAAGAAGGAAAGATAGAGACTGATACATAAATGACATGTGGTGTTGAATAAAGATGTGACAGCAAATATGCCAAATGCAAAATTGAAGGCAGTGGCTGATATATGTATGACATTGTGGAATTGATTAAAAAGGAAGCAAAAAAGAGAAGGAGGAGTTGGTGATGGTTTTCACTGCAGGATGAAGTGACAAGGGTGACAAGAAAGGAAGAAGCAATATTAAACTTTCAGGCAGCTTAGAGAAAGCAAGCAGAACTGGAGAAAGATAGGGCTTCAGAAATGGTACAATCAAGATAAACAGCTTCAGAAGTATTGCAGTTAGGTGGAATAGCTGGAGAAGCTTCTCTGTGAGTAAGAAAGTTAACACAGGGACCTGCATGGGTGAGAAGGGAGAATAAACTTTCTAGTGATCAGTAACTCTGCTACAAGGGATGTCAGATGGGGAGGCAAGTGAACATAGACTGGATGAGTGAGTGGCAGTGTGAACTGTCCTGAAATTGTCATTAGACAGGACAAGGCAATGAGGGAGTGCCCTGTAGATGGAAAATGGAGTACACATGATATAGCACATCTAGGCACCAATGGCTTAGCACCTGAAACTGCACAAGAGGCACAGGAAGTGACCAGGAATTGCACAGGGTGAGGGTATGCAATGTCCTTTTTAGAGGTGCTGCTTGGGGCAAGGCCTGCCACAGCAGGGAAGAACTAGAACTGGTATTTTCAAGTGTGTCCATTGCAATTATGGTAATTATATACCAGTATGTCAATTTTGTGCACCCATTTGGTGGTAACATTTATAGCAGTCTTTCATTGTAGTTTGCACATGAAATATTTTTCTAGATTTGAAACAGAGAACCTTGAGAGAAAAAAGTTCAGGATCATATTGTGGACATCGAGAGCAAATTGTATTTACATCTATATATATATATATATATATATATATATATATATATATCTATATATATATATATATATATATATATATATATATATATATATATATATATATATATAGATATATAGATATATAGATATATATATATGGGATCCCCACCAATTCCCGAATGCTTAAAATACCGGCGCCCAAAATCCTGAGCCGACATGACCGAAAGACTACATTACCGATAATGCAGAATACCAAAGCTCGGAATACCGACATGGTCGGATGTTAGCTATACAGTTCGGTAACACGTAGACATGAGCAGGAAGCTATAAAAGGTGAAGTAACACTACAACAGGTTGTAAGATGCGTAATAGCAACAAACATGTTTGACTGCTATAGTGCACCTGGGGAAATTGGGAAACTGTATAGCAGGCTACAATCTCAGAAATGTAAGGAGGTACTGGTCATTGACGGCTATGTTTATCACCTGGAAAAGAAATCTCATAGCCAACAATACTGGTGTTGTAAAGTAAAACGAAGTGGAAAATGTAAGGGTAGGACAGTTACACTCTCGTTATCCGAAGGTGAAGAACTACTAAAGAGTATCCCCCACAACCATGTAGGAGACCCGTTCGAGGTTGAGAAATATACAGTTTGTGGTGCACTAAAGGAGAAAGTGTCAATGTCTAGAGATACACCTTGCATGCTCATGTAGGATGTAATGGCATCCACATCCCTGGATTGTGTGCCAAGTTTGCCAAATAAGAAAGCTCTGCTGCAACAAATTAGAAGGGTAAAAAGTAAATATGTCAATGAAACATCCATCCCTGACCTTACATTAGAGACCCTAGAGATGTCTATGTTCCCATTCCAAAGTGGAGTATTTATTGAAAAGCGTATGGTGGACCCCACTTCTCAGCTTACTGTAGTGGTCTTCAGTACAGTCAACAACCTCCATGACCTAAGTGTAGCCACTATTTGGTTGATGGACAGTACATACTTTTGCAAAGGTGTCTTATGCAGGCAGCTGTATAGTATACATGGTATGGTAAAGTACAGCAGTTATAGTAAATCATCATCATCCCTTTTTTCCCATTTTTACATGGGGTCGGGGTATCGTATTAACTGTCGCCAACTCTCTCGATTCAGTGCCACTCTCCTGCATTCTTCAACACTCATGCCTGACTGTCGCAGATCTTCTTTCACACAATCCATCCACCTCTTTGCTGGATGTCCTCACTTCCTCTTACCTTCTTCCTGTCTGTCCCAAATCTCCTTCACCATATTGTCTTCTGCTTTTCTACACATGTGCCCATACCATCGTAATCTGTTTTCTTTGATCTTTTCTGCAATTGGAGCTACTTTGGCTTCTGCTCTTATGTCCTCATTTCTTTGCCTGTCCCGCAGTGTGCATCCTACCACCTTTCTCAGACACTTCATTTCCATCACCTCTAGCTTCTTCAATTGTTCTGCCTTTACTACCCAGGTTTCTGTACCATACAGTAGTACTGGTCGCACCACTGTCTTGTACACCTTACTTTTCAGCTTTTTTGGCATTCTTCTGTCATATACTACACCTGATACTCTATGCCAGTTGGCTGCAGCACCTCTGATTCTAGGTTTGACCTCTTCATTCAGACTACCCTTCTCCTCAACCACCCCTCCCAGATACTTTAAGCTGTTTACCTGTTCCACTATCTTCCCATCTATCTCTATTCTCAGCTTCTTCTGATTTCCCCAATCTGCTGCCATTACCACTGTTTTATCTGTGCTTAGTTTCATCCCATGTGCCTTAAGATTTGCATTCCGTTCTCCTATCCTTTGCTGAAGTTCTAGATCAGAGTCTGCCTGTACTGCCACATTGTCTGCATACATCAGCTTTGTTGCTCTGACCCTTCCAACCTGTTTGCTGATGTAGTCCATTACCAGTATGAACAGCAGTGGGCTCAGAGCTGAACCCTGGTGTACACCCACTCTCACTGGAGGCCAAACACTGTTCGTACTTGAGTCACTGGGTCCTTGTACATAGCCTGTACTAATTCTACCAATGTTTCTGGGACTTCAAACCATCACAGTACTGCCCAGATCAGCTTTCTTGGGACCTTGTCATATGCTTTCTCCAAGTCTAGGAAAGCCCAGTTTGACTCTCTCCTCTTCTCTAGTTTCTTCTCAAGTATCTGTCTCAATGCAAACATCGGGTCAATTGTGCTGCATCCTGATCTGAATCCAAACTGTTCATCTCCCATCTTACATTCTACTATTCTGCATATCCGTTTATCAATCACCCTCTCCAGAACTTTCATGCAATGTGGTAGGAGTTTGATGCCTCTGTACTGTCCACAGTTGTGGATGTCCTCTTTGTTCTTGTACACTGGCACGAGTATGCTTATTCTCCAGTCATCTGGAATACGCCTTTCTCTCCACACTGCAATTAGTACCCTCAGGAGCCATTTCTACCCTAGCTCACCCAGCATCTTTATCATATCTGCTGTGACCTCATCTGAGCCTGCTGCTTTCTCTGACTTCATTTTCCTTAGTGCTGCTCTTACTTCTTCTAAGCTGGGCTCCTCTTCTACTCTCATTGTAGGCTGTTTCTGGGCAGTACCGCTTCTGTGGGGTTTTCTTCATTCAGAAGCTGCTGGAAATACTCCTTCCATCTGCCTCTGATGTCCTGTGGGCTGGTAAGCAGGTTGTTGCTGGAATCCCTTATGAAGGGTGTCTGACTATCTTCTTTATCTTTCTGTCTTTGCCTTGCAACCTGGTATAGTTTCTTTGTGCCCCTTACTGAGTCACTTTCCAGAAGCTGATAGAGTGCCTCTGATGCCCTATTCTTTGCTATTGCAACTTCTTTCTTAGTTTCTTTGTTAGCCAACCAGTAGTCCTTCCTAGCTTGGTCAGTCTTTTCAATCTCCCACTTCTTCCTGCACTCCTTCTTTCTTTTGATTACTTCCTGCACTTCTACATTCCACCACCAGCTTTCCTTATGTACCTTATTTCCATACCTGGCTCAGCCACATATCTTTTCTGTAGTCCTAACACATGCTGTTTTTAGGCACTGCCACTCTTCAACTCCACCTATTTCTTCCTCTTCTTGGGGTGCTAGAGCCCTGAGTAATTCCTTGAACTGCTGTACTTTCTCTCCAGTCAACTTCCATGTCGGTCTCTGTTGACCTTAGAGCCTTCTCTGACCACTGCTTGCAGCTGATTGTGACAACTACTGGTTTATGCTGTGAACCGACTGTTTCACTGGGGATGACTTTGCAATCATGGATTCTACCCCAGTGCTTTTTCCTTACTAGGAGGAAGTCTACCTGAGTTGCATGTTGGCTACTCTTTTATGTGATCTTATGACTGTCTCTCTCTCTCTCTTTCTGAACCATGTGTTGGCTACTATCAAGCCATTTGCCAGACAGAAGTCTAGAATGGCTTCTCCTTCTTTATTCCTATTGTTCCACCCATGTGGACCCAGGCAGTCCTCATATCCTGTTCTGTCTGTCTGTCCTGATATGTGCATTTAGGTCACCCATTATCAACACCAATTCATGTTGTCCTGCTTTATCTAGTAGGTCCTGCAACTGCTGTCTGAATGCACTCTTTTCCTCACTATCACAACCCTGCTGTGGGGCATAGGCTGAGATTATGAATACTGTCCTATCATTACACTGGAGTCTGATTGCCATGAGTCTATCATTAATTCTGATGATATCCCTCACTGACTTCTGAAGCCTCTGTCTCACCACAATTCCTACACTATTTCTAGCCTGTCCACCACCTGAGTAGTAGAGTCTGGATCCAAGCCAAGTGGCTTTGTTGCACTGCCCTTTAATCTCATCTCTTGGATACATAGGATGTCCAGTCTCCTCCGTATCATCATGTCATCCACTTCTAAGCTGCGTCCTGTCAGTGAACCTACATTAAGCGTAGCCATTCTTAGTTCATGTTTGGCAGGTTGGTTGGTTTTATGTCCAACTTTCACTCAACAGAGCTATCCCAGGTAACCCAGGCTGGGCAACTAGACACCGGCCAGCCAGTAGCCTATTGACCCAGGGCTGCTGGGCTTTTTTTTTTATGGCAGGCACACACTGGCCAATAGGGGCACATATACCCCTTCCACCTTTAGCATGGGTCCCTGGCGTGAGTCAGAGAGTAGGCCCGGTCCTCAACCCACTTATCACCAGTAACTACCAGTAACTACCCATGCCCATTTTTTGGTGACAGTCAACATGACCAAATCACCTAGAGCCATATTTTACACCGTCAAGTGGCTAGCCCTGCCACGGCGTGCAGTTTGTGATCCATGTTCTCCTATCTCGAGGATACTGCACACCACAATAGATGCCCAAAGCGGTTGGTCTTTTTACAACTCTTCCCCCCATTGGGCACCATGTAGAGTCTGTGCTGCTGCCCACAGCTCCATTCATTGGTGAGTTTGAGATGGAAACACTCAGCATGTTTTTCGAACATGAGGAAACCCCACGGAGAGACAGAGAGAACATGCAAACTCCAAACAGGCATTAGTCGGAGGGCAGGATCAAACCTTGTACCTTGTGCATTGGAGGTGAAGACCTTAACCATTAAGCCATCTGGTCTCTCATTAATGTACTAAATATCTAAAAAGTCATTAAGAGCATATAACATGATGTGGCATTGTGTGCTTTATCTGATGTCTGTGCATGAGTTTCTACTAAGTTTGCTGTTCATACTATGTGATTTCGAAGTAGCGGCTCTGAAAAGTATTAGGTTAAAGTTTGCTGACATCAGGGCGAAGGACTGCATGTTTCACTTCAGTCAGAATGTGTGGAGGAAGGTGCAGCAAGCAGGCTTAGGTAAACTGTATAATTCAAATCACGCCTTCCAAATGGCAGTGAAATCCTTGGCTGCCCTAGCATTTCTAAGTGAATCGGACGTCATTCCAACTTTCAACCTCTTAAAGGAGACATTCCCACATAATGGGAGGGAGATTGTACAATACTTTGCAGACTGGTACGTATTGGGGAGGTTAAGGAAGTTTTCCACACGTTCAGCCACAGTTACCAGGTTTCCACCGTTATTCCCTATTCCTTTTTGGAATGTTAGTGAGTTAAACCGCCTGTTTCTTCCACGGACACAGAACTCAGTTGAAGCGTGGCATCACTGATTGAAGTGTTTGATTGGATGTTGAACAACTGATCTGTTGGTGTTCATGGGAGCTTTGGCTAAGGAACAGAATCATGTGGATGGATTGTGGGAAAGATTAATCGCAGGCTGCCCTCCTTCCCCTAAACGTAAGAAACTTGTACAGAGGCACAATCAGTTCCAACTGGTTCTGGATAATCAAAGTACTTACACATGTCTGGAGTTGGTTAGAGCTATTGCATGGTTATTAAAGATGTAATACTGTTGCTATCGTCATATCAGGAGACACTGGGTGCCTATTACACTTACTTGGGGTTAATTGATTTGAATGTCATTATTCAATGTACTGTTTGTTATGAAATGTGACAAGGACTTACTAGGTGTGTACGTCGTCAAGTTTCTGTACATAGTAATGTACTTTTCTTCCACGTGCACGGGGTGTTTATGCTTATTTTACAACAGAACTTGTCTGTGGTACATGTGTGTTGGTCACAGTTGTCAGGGTCCTGTTTTCGAGATTGTGGGCCAGTGATATTCCGAGCTTCGGTATTGTAATTCTTCAGTATTGTCTTTCGGTCATGTCGGCTCTGGATTTCGGGCATCGGTATTTTAAGCATTCGGGATTTGGTAGAGATCCCATATATATGAATTTGGATATATATGAATTTACCTTTCAGATTCTACAGGATGTGTATGCGTCACTGTAAGGGTGGAAATCTAGTAAATGTTTGACTTATTGATCCTTTGTTGGCTGGATTAGTTCCGCTAGGCTAGAAGTATCTTTTTCAAGGGAGACCCAAGGTGTTACTTGTGCTGCAAATATAGATACAACTTGGTCAAAAAGGGAACAAGGCTAGGCTTACAAAGGCCCTATGCCCAATAGCCTAGAAACCTATTTGTACTACTAAGGGAAATTTGGCCAAGGTATCAGGGAACTTCCTCAACTCTTTCTGATAGCTGATGTGGGATGTTTTACATCAATCTATGCTGCTACCAACTCAAGCAGATGAGGTCTCAGTTTAATGTCTCGTCCAAAGGATGGTACACTCAGGAGTGCAACGCCTCCCTTTATGATGCTCTGCAGTGTCAGCAATTGATCGACCAATGATGGGAATTGAACCAACAGCCTTATGCACCAAAGGTGAGTATGCTACCTATCGCACCACTAACACTGACTTCAGTGTGAATCAAATTATCAGACAGCACTCTAAGTATATAATGTTCTTTGTTTAGATAGTCGATTTAGTTCAATTCCTTATTTATGTATAAGGAATGAATATGTAAGTCTTCTTGATTAGATGTCTAGCTGATGCCATAACTTTCTAACTGAATGTAATGCATACAGTTATGCTGACTTTGATTTTTTCATTGACTGAAGAAAGATACTTGTCCCCCAAAACTTTTTTTTGTAAGGAATTAGATGTTTTTATATTGCAGTCCCAGAATGCCACTTATTAACCACTGGGCCTTTATAAGTTAAACAAGCATCTCAATGTATCCTGCAAGCTTAAGTAATTTAGAGGTTATTTTAAGGTGTATATTTAAGCTAGGCCAAGGTTTACAGGCTGCCTCTGTCCATTAGAGATGTAGGTACCAAACTGGGGGTGTGTTTCTCTTGAATCAGGTTAGGGTGGAGCTCTTGCTAGCATTTGTTTTGGAGGGGAAGCTGAGATAAAGCTGTGAAAAACTATCCTGGTTCAGACAGCCTTGCTGAAATCCAGAACACAACTAAAAATCTGGATGATTATTCTATAAACCAGTTTGAACAAGGATCAGTGGACAGAAGATTGATAAGAAAAGCACTCCATTATCCATGATTTTTAGGGACATCCTAGCTTTTCTTTAAAATGTTGTTCTGCCTGTCACTAAATTTGCAACTTTATCACAGAATAGTGAGGAATTAAAGTCAATAAATAATGCTAGAAATTGCAGTTACTTTTTATTATTAAAAAAATCAGTGTTAATATAAATTCACTTATTGCGCTAACTTTCATAGATAAAGATAAATAAAGTATACTTCATTTCAAACATTTGTCATTCATTAGAGTTTTCTTCATGCTATTTAAGTGAAGAGGTTGACTGTCATGGGAAGGAGAATTTAGGTAAACAGAGACAACATGCTGGAAAGTGTAGGAAACACCAGAGAAGGCAGAAGGAACAATGGGCAGCAATACGTGTAAAAAGGACTGCAATATAAGGTAAAAGGAAAAGGTTAAAAAGGCTGATATAAGTGGAAGAAAAACTACAAAACAAGACAGATATATCTGCCAAAAGGGGATAAAGTGTTATATTAATACCAGGAGTCTAAGCTAGAAAATGAGGTGGTTTCTTAGAGTGATACAAGAGGGGTAAGCAGACATAACTGGTGTGACAGAAACTTAGGCAAGTGCTGAAAGGGACTGGTATATGGCGATCCTTTAGTTTCTTTTCTACATGCGTGACAGAAATGGCAATAATTAGGGGAGGTGGCAATTTGAATTGACAGGTCATAACTCATGGGCCACTGAATGTCAAAAGAGATCAGGAAAGAGAAGAACCTCAAAGACCATCAATATTAAATAGCTTTTTTAGACAAGCTAAATGGGAAGGGGACAGGTGAGAGCTGGTGGTCAAAGTTTTTGAGAACAAAATTGGAGATAATAGGTTCAGGGCACAAACAGCTACTGGATCAATGCAAACATACATTTATGGGATAGTGAGAGGGCACACAATTCCGAAAGGCAGAGGAGGAAGGAGGGGGACATGTCAGTTAGATTAAAGGTACACCGTTCAGCCAAGATGTTGGAAAGCATACCTCTCATCTATACAGAGTTTCGCAGAATGTCCAGATTTTTGCCTCATATTTTCGGTCCGTTCCTCATAAAATTTGTGATTTTCTGACAAATCACTGGGATGATCTGAGGACTGAAGTCACTAAATAATGATATCCATTTGTGTTTCAGACTTTATATCCTCCAAAAATGCAAGCAAACAAAAATTCTGTTATTCTAGCAAGTTTCTAGGAGTAAAAGAACAATATTTAAAATCTGTCCCTATTTTTGGGCCTTTGTCCCCTCATTCTGTGAGGCTTTCTCCAGATTTTTTGTGCTAAGAGGTTGAAAGGTATGTTGGAAAGTAATTTTCTTGTAAAGAATAGTAGGCAAATAGAGAAAGGTGCCTTGGTGAGAAGTGCACTTTAAGACCAATGATCTTTTTTTCATAATATGGCTTTAATACTGGGAGATGATATTTATTGTTGGAGTGGTACAGTGATTATTTGTTTTGACATTTTAAAAAGTATTTTAAAGTTTGTATAAAGTTTTCATATATGCACTATTTGTTGTGTAGTAATACTTTTTGTTTTGAGTCTGATCATGTGATTTTTTATACTATTTAAATGGAACTTGTTTTTTAGAAATGTAATCTGAAGAAGTTGCCTTATTGAAGGTGACGAAAAGCGCTTCATTAAACTATTGGACTATTTCAGTACTTCTGTGTTTGAGCTTGCTTCACGGAGCTTTTTTGTTTTCACGGAGTTTTGCTTTATATAGTTTGTTTCGTTTGTGTCATATGGCTTCTGGTGATTCAAGGAGTGCAAACAGCCCTAATCTGTTTGAACCTACTCAAACACAATCTGAGTTTTTAAGTTTAACTGTGTCAATTAACGCCTTATCTCAACACGTGGATGAACTAGCTGTGCGGGTGGATTCTCAGCATTCTAAGTCACTGTTCCAAGTACCGCTAACAACAGTCATTCATCTCCTCCACCTGGCCAGCAACAAGTGGTGAACGAGAACGTATTATCGGACAACATCGGCATGCCTCTACTTGAAAGGAACCAGGAGAATCGAGCGATTAGAGACACTGGTGTTCCTACCGGTGTCGCAGCACTGAGTGACCTACGGGCTTTGGATAGACCACCAGTTTGTTTGGACAACTCTGCTTGCGGTCTAGATGTAAGACAGAATGGCATTGTGGGGCTTATTAGTGCACCACCACTTCAGGAGTGGATAAAAGATACAAGCAAATTTTGTTTTAACATGGGGGAACAATGTGGAGCAACTGGCTGACAATGCCGAACAACAACAGGTTGGTCTTGTTTTAATAACTGAACAGTTAAAACTTTTGGACATGAAATTAGTTAAACTGAAGAAGCTTCAGCTAGAAAAAGTTATTTTCAAGAATGTATTAAAGAACGTATCATCCCGAAAGGCTTAAGACATCATTTGTACCCTACTGGCCTCATAGCGGATTCCTTATTCTACCTAGAACTCAATTCTCTTTTCGATCAACAAGGGTTTGCTTTAATGGACTTAATGTTAAAACATTATGCAGTCCAAATTGAGCAGTTAACAAGTGAGGTGTCTGATATTAACTCCTTCATCATCTCTCATACTGATTTTTTCAGATACAAGTACGACTATGAGAGATGTTTTGCCAGCATTGACCAGTTATTGGCTAGACTGAGATTTAATAAAATCAAAAAAATGAACAGGGATTGTTCAGCCTATGATAGGGGCTTAGCGTATCCCAAGCCTTCTATGGCTCAAGTTGGTATTTCTTTGTCTTCTTCCAATAACTATAATTTAAACAATAGAAGGAATTACTCTAACACTTGCAACACCACTGCAACAGCAGCGGCTTCAATATCTGACACCGAACAAGAACAAGTTAGATGAAGCGAGTGGCTTCATTCTAACAATCACAAAGGATCGAATAATAATAAACAGGACATAGTTTCAAACGATAATAACTCAAACAAATCAAATTTCCGGAACTTTGTCCATCCAGGTGCTACTCCTAAAAAATGTAACAACTATCCTCAAAAAAACAAACAGCGCACCAACAACAAACGCAGGAGATAACACATGACCTGCAACACGGGGTTGCTATTTTAAAGAACAAGTCTGGTGATTTTCAAATTTTCAACTATTCATTGATTGAAATTTATCCTGTCTTAATTGAACTGTTAGCCAAGGGAAACACGTTTGTCCCTAGCCGACATCTGGATATTGTGCAAACAATTAAAGACTTGAAGTTGTTTGTAAGAAAGCTAAATTTGGCAACTTTGTTTAGTAACCTTGGTGAAACAGGTTCCCTATTTAGGGTTCCGAGTGTTTTTAATCCTCCACTACATCCAATGTTAAACATCTTTGAAATCATAACTGAATTAGATCAAAGATATTTTGTTAATGACCAAAGGAATCTTTTTAATAGTAGAATGGTTGAAGTAAACACTACACGTGAAGAATTTTGGGCATTACAAACATTGAAGTTAATGAAAGTTAGAGTTCTTAAGCCAGACAAGGGGGGAGGCTTGGCCATATTTGACATAATTGATTATTCTGAAAGAGTACAGGCTTTATTAAGTAGTGATGCCTACATTAAGGCATTGATTAATGAAGTGAATATAGCCTACAATCGAATTAAAGGCTATATAAACGATTTGTTTATAGAATCTAAAATTGGCGTCAGTCTATACAATTATATGATTATGTTATGGCCAAAAATCCCTATAATATTTGCAATTCCAAAAATCCATAAGGACTTGAATAATCCACCCATGAGGCCATTGATAGATGGCCGTGGATCTATAACATACCCTTGTGCTAAAGTAGTTGACAGCATCTTGAAGAAGCACTTAACATCTGACCCACAAGTCTATAAAGACTCTTGGGCTTTTTTACAAAACATGAATGGTTTGGATTTTGATGTTGCCAACAACTTTCTTACAATTGACGTCAAAGAACTGTATACGTCAATTCCACACAGAGGGTAATGAATGGGTGAGTTTATTCCTCCGTAGCAAAGGAGCATCTAGTCAGGAAATTTATTTTGTGGAAGTGTTGTTGGACATTATTCTCACCGGCAATTATTTTTCATTTCAAAATGAGCTTTATTTACAGAAGCGGGGTGTAGCCATGGGCTCATCCTGCGGTGGGAGTTTTGCCAATACTGTTATGGTATATTGGGAGAAACATTTCATGTTCAACAATGTCTTCCACATGACAAATATTATGTACTACACACGTTTCCTTGACAACATCTTTATTTTGTACCGAGGGGATGAAGACTTAGCAAAAAACTTTGTTGAGTATTTAAACAACTCAACTGACTTTTTAAAATTTACATCTAACTTTCAATTGTCCTGCATCGATTATTTAGATGTCAGATTATCCAAATATTTTGTAAACAATAGATATATCTCAAGCATATTTAGAAAAGACACGTACTGCAACTCATTTTTGCACTTTACCAGTTCCCATCCATTGTCACAGAAGCGTTCAATAATAAAAGGCCAATTGATAAGGGCTGCCAGAATGGTTTCACTTGATACTGAATTTTTAGAAGAATGTAACTTACTTAGTGAAATGTTCCAACAAAGAGGGTACCCACTGACTCTTGAAACAACTTTCAACAAAGTTTATTTAAAAAGAGTTAATGGGATAATCACCCCGATTTTAGATAGAAGAGAATTTGTAAGTGAACTTGAGGAGATGACCTCGAGTGCACCTGGGGGAGATGACATTCAGTGACAACATATTTGATTTAGAATGTAATAAGGTAATGAGTAATAACGTGACTAACATATTTGAGTGTAGTTTTATTACTACATTCAGTATGGACAGTTTGCTCATTAGAACTATTTTATATAAGAACAGGAAACTTATTAAACAGGACAAAACACTATCAGATAAACTATGTAGTGTTCCAAAGATTGTCTTTAGGAGAGGAATGAATTTGAAAAGTATGCTTGAGACAAAAAACAATGAAAGTGCCCATAGATTTGCTGGCATGTCCATTTGTGGCTGTTGCAGCATGTGTAAGTTTATAGCTACAGGCAGAGCATTTGTCATCAATGAAAGAAAGTATGAACTAAAATATAAATTGCACTGCAATTCTAAA
The DNA here is from genome assembly GCF_019279795.1 of Protopterus annectens. Classification (NCBI taxonomy): domain Eukaryota; kingdom Metazoa; phylum Chordata; order Ceratodontiformes; family Protopteridae; genus Protopterus; species Protopterus annectens. The sequence continues at coordinate 1,175,544,451 of NC_056735.1, read as the reverse complement.
ATGGTTGTTTATGCTGCTATGTGTACATCTTGCAAAGCATTTTACAACTTGCATGGCAAATTAGACTAAATGCCTTTGTTGAACCTGGCCTTACTGAGTTTTGTCCAAATCCCACAAAACGAGCCAGCACAAAGGAAAGGCAAGCCAAAATATTTTATTGTGGCATCATAAAACAAAAAAGTAACAACTGCAAACCGGTTTCGGCTATAAGTCAAGCCTTCATCAGTGCAAACAAAAGGTTTGAATGGTACATCCTGGTACTCCTTATATACTTGAGAGCTTAAAGGTGTATGCACCTAAATACCATATTTAAGTGCATATTCGCCGAATAATGGTGTTGAGAAAAATGTATAAAAAAATATATAAAAAAATGTTTTGAAAAATAATTTTGTGTATAAAAAGGAAGAGATAAGGACCATCTTGTTTTTATAAATATAAAGCATAAAGCATAAACTCAATGACAAAAAACTAGTGAAGTCCAATAATTCAGAAGACATAAAATAGGAAATCAGCAGCTAGCAATGATGAACTAATTGTTTTCATTTAATCCAGGTTTGAATAAAGCACCTAACCTGGTGATCCATGAGGATTCCATGTTATTTAATCTATCATGCCAGCCTGCTTTTGATATTCTTTGCATCTGGATTTTGTCAATGATGGTAAATTTAAATTGTGCTGTTTTATGAGTCATGGTATGTTTATATAAAGCATTAGTGATTTTCTGAGTTCTGATTGCACTAAGGTGTTCACTTATTCTATGTCTCATTGGTCTGGAGGTTTGACCAACATAAAAAGAAAAACATGTGCAGGTGGCTAAATATACCACCCAATCGGTACTGCAGTTACCAAAAATTCTTATCTGAAGTAACAGAGATGTGTTGGAGCTGGTGAATTCCTTCATCTTAGATATATATCTGCATGCACTGCAGTGACCACAGGGAAAACAGCCTATCAACGGGTCACCAAATAGAGTGGTCTGTCTAGGTGTAGGCGGATTAAATCTCTTATAGTGTGTGAAGTAGGAGTTTATCGTTCGAACCCTTCGGTAAGAAAAGGCACATCTTTCTGGTAGTATGTCATTCAAATGTTCATGTGCCCGCAAAATTCCCCAATGGTTATTTATAATATCTCTAAATGATGATGAATTACTACCAAATGTAGTCACAAATCTAACGGGTTGAGTTATGGAAGTATTGGAGACCCCTTGTGAATGTTTGTATTGTAAAAGTTGTGATCGAGGCATATGTTGGACCTCATTAATGGTTTGATTGATCCGAAATCTGTTATATCCTCTATTGATCAATCTGTCACTAAGGTCTTGTTCGCATTCAGAGTGGGATCTTTGAGAAGAACAAATACGTTTCACATGAATAAACTGGGATTTGGGAATGTTGTTGATGATGTGGCGGGGATGATGACTGGATGCATGTAAAAGTGTGTTGTATTGTGGAAATTTTCTGTGGACACGGGTGGCCAAAGTATGATCCGTTTCTCAGGATTCCAGTACATCCAAAAAGATAATGTCTTGATATTGCATAGTTAAAGTAAACTGGATACCCCATGTGTTATTATTTAGATATTTGACAAACTCATGGGCCAAACCTGAGTCACCCCGCCACACCATCCAACAATCATCTAGATATCTTCTCCAAATGTCTAATTCTGCCATGAAATTCTTGTTCTGAGAATCGTATATGAATTGTTGTTCAAAAAACCCCATAAAAAGGTCTGCATATATTGGAGCAAAAGATGCTCCCATTGTTGAGCCCCTCACTTGCCAATATGCTTGCCCCTCAAAATAAAAGATGTTCTTGGTCAGCACATATTGAGTCAATTTTATTAGAAAAATGTTGAATCCAGTGGTGTAATGTTGGTCCAACCAAAAAGCAATAGCTGAGATACCAGCATCATGGGGTATGCTAACGTCCAAAGTGCATAACCACCAATCCGATTCCAACTGTGTATCTTGAATGATGTTTAGAAATTCTGTAGTAATTTTTAACCTGGATCTGACCATTGATAATAGTGGTTTAAGATAGTAAGTAAGAAATGCAGATAAAGGTTCAGTAAGAGAACCTCTTCCTGAAACAATTGGTCTGCCCGGTGGACAAGTCGGATGTTTATGAATTTTGGGAAGCAAATATAGATATTGTGGAATGGGATCAGACACTTTGAGTTGTATGCAAGTTTGTTGATCAATAATACCTTCCTCTGTGGCCATATCTAAGAAAGAATCAATGTGTGTTTTGAAATTAAGAGTCGGGTCCACCACCATGTGTATGTAAAACCTGGCATCTGATAGTTGTTTATTAGCTTCAGATATATACATTGCTTGATCCATGATTACAATACCTCCCCCCTTATCAGCTGGTATAATAACAATATTATGATTGGAACTAAGTTCCCTTAATGCTTGTTGTTCTTGTAGGGTTAGGTTATGTCTAGTAAGTTGATATCCCAGGGAAAAATGCTAATCTTTAGTCACACATTCTTTAAATATGGCCACATGCTTATCCATTGGTGGTTGGAAATTTGATCTCCCAAACTGGAACCCAGTGGATCTTTGAGAGTTATCAGAATCTGCAAAAAATATTTTCAGGTTAATCAATCGGCAAAAATCATTAAGTTCATTGACCAGTATGTGTTCGGGAACAAAAGATGTCGGCACAAAATTTAGACCCTTATTCAAGATTTTATTGTGCACAGGTGACAATTCAAAAGAGGATATGTTGTGTACATTCATTATTGACTCACAATCTTTTGTAATAGCTGTTGCAGACTGTATGTGCCTCCCCCTGTGTTTCCTGCCCCCCCTGCGTATTCTGAGTCTAAAGGGTCTGCAGATGGTTTCCGTTTCGCCACTGGAGACCCCTGGTTGGAAGGGCAGTCATATTCTGTGGCAGAGGATGTGTCATCATCTGTAAGGCTACTAGTGGACTGAATGTCTTTCTTCAATGTTGACCTAGGCCTCTTTTTCCTGTTTACTTTGCTATTTGAATCAAAAAATCTGACATTTTTCTGAGTGACAAAGGGTTTTCCTTTGTCGTAATCAGTCAGATCACGTTGAAATTTTTGTGTTTTCTTTTTAATTAATTGTGTTTCTAAAGTGGCTAGATCTTTGGCCAATTCTGTTATATAGTTATGATAGAAATCCTCCAGCTCAAAGGCCTGAGCCTCTAAGCAGAAATTGTAAACTTCTGTGGTCTGTGATTCTATCATGCATTCATAGTATAGAATAAGGGTATCCACAAATAGCATGGAGACATCATGTTGGGTTTGTGCCCAATATTTGAACAGTTGTTCATCAATCATGCCTACTAGAGGCTGAATACGAATTCTTAGTCCCCGAGGGGTGATATTTTTTATCTTATATGCTTTAAACAGCTTCAAGTGCCATATATTAGCTCTTAAAGTTCTCATATTTCTCGTAATTTTCTGGAACAATATGCCACAAGCATGTTTGGTATCCCCTTTAGTGGTGTTCGGGTCCCCAGAACCTGATAAATTTACACCAAAGGCTTCCATATTATCCTTATCTGCAGATAAGCCTTGTAAAATCCCTTTTAGATCCATTTTGTCGGTCATAATGGCAATTTCTATAAGACTTAAAGAACAATACAAAGAATTATATGTATAAACAATAATGAATCAATGAAGAGTTACAAAATCAAAGACATGCTGTAAACTATATATCAATAAACTTGAGATGAGGGTAAATGAACACGAAACTTATTCAAATAAAGGCCCCAAAAAAGGGGACTAGATGTCTATGTTTGAACCATGATTATATTATTAGATTTAAGTGCATCAAAAACCAGACCCAAACCCCAAAAACAGTCTCAAAAGTTGTTTATGTACAAAAAAAGAGAAAAATCACTACTGTATCTCAATTATATCGTTTATGGGGCAGCCAACCTTCGTCTCAACTGCTGTTGACTATGCTGTAGCCATCTGTTGGACCCACAATATCCAAAGTGTCAATATGTCATAGATAGGCAAGTTTATTGGCCGACTGATGTCTCAACTAATATTATCTGATGTTAGCTTTCCTTGAGTTAACCATGGCCGACCTATGTCTCAGCTAATATTGGATTTGTACATATAAATTTGGCTTGGATCCACTATTCAATCAATATGTTGAAGTGATAAGTTATTGCTTCCACCAAACAATATATATCAACCGATATCAAGGAGTTTCAGGGCCTGGTTATACTCAAAAAAAATTTTTTACTATGACACTCTCCCACATATATGTGGGTAAAGAATCATTCAAAAAATGTATAAACATGCATCAAAAATAGTACATCCAACTTAATATAAAAAATTATAATAAAAAATTATATTGTATGTTCATCTGCCATTTCTCAAGTCAGGTGTGTATACCACATAAATCACCAAAGTTTCGAAAACCACTAGTCAGTAAGATAATTAGGGCATTATCTATAGACAAAAAATATTTATGCAATTATATAACAAGAACCATGGATGCATCAAATCTGTTGATCTAATGCCATAATCAGAGAATACATGTTAGTATCCGACCATAGACATTATAAAAAAAGTTAATAAATATTCAACTAATGTTCATAGGAAAAAATCCACATCCGTAGAAAGACAAAATACTGTATCAGAAAATAGTGGTGTTCCAAAAAATATTATTCCAGGGTGAGCCAGTATCTGTTATCTCCAATTAAATGGTAAATACTATAGTGCAAATGGACTGCAATGTTTCAAACAAAGCACCGCCAAACAGAATTTGTTAATTGTAAGTCAATAAGAAAAGTACATCAGATATTGTTGGTCTGCAAGGTCCGTACTTCCAATACGTAAAACACATAAGCCACAAACAACACCAAGAAGTCCCACCAAATATTGATGTGATATCCTTACAAACTGAAATATATCTGTTGATAGCAATCCTCCAAATGGCAAAAAAATGTCACTAGGGTAAAACATAGGCTAGATGTATGAACAAGCGAAATGAAGGAAATCTTCACAACGTCACGGCTCATGTATCCAGTTACATTCACGATCAAAGTCAACAGCTAAATAAAAGTTTGCATCTGAATGTAAACCATCCATAAATATGTTTGCCTGATGGAAAAACGATGAGAGACTGTGCATATAAAGAGTTCAGTCATCAAACTGCAAACCGCTTAATACGAAAGGATGACGCACTTCGATATGTTCCCAGTTTAGCTCCTCATGATTAAAATGAATCACAGACCAACAAACTCACAAAAATGTCCCAGTTCAGATGCATAAAACATACCATGAACAAAATGGTCCAAATGGAAGTAAATTATCAGTCCGAATACCTAGGATGGTCTTCAAGCCACAGAAAATGCTGCCATCTCTTCCAGGCATCCAGAGCATGTGAGAGAGCAAACAAGAGTAAACCAATATTACGCAAGGTGGAACAAGTGCACAGCTCCAACCATAGATAGTCCAAATCCCACAAAACGAGCCAGCACAAAGGAAAGGCAAGCCAAAATATTTTATTGTGGCATCATAAAACAAAAAAGTAACAACTGCAAATCGGTTTTGGCTATGTCAAGCCTTCATCAGTGCAAACAAAAGAGCTTTGTAACATAGTTTTGTAACATAGTGTGTCTGCTTAAATTAAAAAGTTTGAGTAGATAAAAACTTCCGTTTACTACATGAATGACACATATAGCTTTTTCTAGAAGTAAAAAATTTTTTTTTTCACAACAAAATTTTTTTCATAATATGGCTTTAATACTGGGAGATGATATTTATTGTTGGAGTGGTACAGTGATTATTTGTTTTGACATTTTAAAAAGTATTTTAAAGTTTGTAAAAAGTTTTTATATATGCACTATTTGTTGTGTAGTAATACTTTTTCTTTTGAGTCTGATCATGTGATTTTTATACTATTAAATGGAACTTGTTTTTTAGAAATGTAATCTGAAGAAGTTGCCTTATTGAAGGTGACGAAAAGCGCTTCATTAAACTATTGGACTATTTTTAGTATTTCTGTGCTTGAGCTTGCTTCACGGAGCTTTTTTGTTTTCATGGAGTTTTGCTTTATATAGTTTGTTTCGTGAGTTTCGCAGAATGACCATATTTTTGCCACATATTTTCGGTCCGTTCCTCATAAAATTTGTGATTTTCTGACAAATCACTGGGATGATCTGAGGATTGAAGTCGCTAAATAATGATATACATTTGTGTTCCAGACTTTATATCCTCCAAAAATGCAAGCAAACAAAAATGCTGTTATTCTAGCAACTTTACAGTTGTAAAAGAACAATATTTAAAATCTGTCCCTATTTTTGGGCCTTTGTCCCCTCATTCTGTGAGGCTTTGTCCGGATTTTTTGTGCTAAGAGGTTGAAAGGTATGTTGGAAAGTACTTTTTCTTGTAAAGAATAGTAGACAAATAGAAAAAGGTGCCTTGGTGAGAAGTACACTTTAAGACCAAGGAGTCCTTCAGGTTAGCCTGGGAGAGGTCATGGACTAAAAGAAGGGACTTAAGTGCAATAAACAGCTGTAAAATACTAGTTAGACAATAGGGTAAACTAGGTATCTTATCTTTTTCTGCTGTCACAACTCTGTAACATAATGTCATTGTGGAAACTGACTAACATACTGATAAAAGTGAATATGTTGAGAAGCGAATACCACTGAAGAAGAGAATGTCTCAGGTCTACTTAATGTGATGGACTCCAGAATTCATGAGCTATTTAAGAATTTATTAGAACTAGATAACCCCATTTCAAAGCAGTTAAACAACATTGTGTAGGCCTTGCATAGCCATTTGAGATGAAAACTAATACTAGTGATTATTGATTGATTCACTTTCCATTAGAGGAATCAGCTTCAGATTACAGATGACAGCAGAATGCAATGCACTGCATATTTGCAAGGCTATCAGAATATTTTCATTTCAGAGGTGAAATCTCTGATATATTAAGTGGCAAATTTGTATGTGTGATGAATTTTGAAAGCATACAAAAATACATTATGTTCTAATTGCTACAATATCATTAAAACAGTTATCAAGGATACATATGAAATTCAAGAAGAAAAGGCTGAATGCACAGCTAGTAAACTCACTGTCCACCATGTTAAAAGATAAGTAAGTTTACTTAAAGGCAGAACATCACACAAGCCCAGTACAGTAAGCACAGCAAGAGGTTCTCCCGCTCGATTCTTGGTTGGAGTGCGGTGAGTGCCTTGTGTGTGAAGTCTGCATGTCCTCCCCTCGGTTGGGTGGGCATTCGAAAGACATGCGTAAATGGGCATGCCTTCGTTGAAGGTTGAACATCGAGCTGGCACCTCGGTGTTCGTGAAAATCTACTGCCAATCATTAGCGGACCGGAGTTTCGCTGTGGTGACCTCTAACTGGGAAAAGCCAAAAGACAACAACAACATCACGCAAGCCCAGTAAGTGTTCATTTAAGGTGAAAAGATTATAGGAAGTTTCATACGAAGGGCATAATGAATGTGTGAGCAAATGGCAAAATGGCAATCTGACTGATTGTGAAGATCACAGAGTGTGTGACAACAAATGTCAACACTCAGATTTGCAAAATATGAATGATGTTAATGCGGATGCATTCAGTAAAATGGCAGCATGATGTAGGAGCTGTCAAGGATGACTTTTTATGTTGCAAATCCCACAGTGAAGCTGCAGATGATTATAAAATTATATGGGTCACCACAGACTTATCAGGAGTAAAATCTAGTCTCAGCTAGATAAAGGGATATTGTTATTATTCCATTTCATTTTTTTTTATTTATATATGCCATATAAAGATTGTCTGACTGAGGAAAGATCCATTTTCAGTGGATGCCTGGGGAAAACTCCAAAACATTGTAAAATATAAAGTACAATAAATTTATTTCTGAATTTTTATAATAGCTGAACAGAAAAAAAGAAGTCAAGTTTGTAATAATATTGATGGAAGAATAAGGTATAAAGAAGACTTGTAGATTAAAAAAAACAGAAGACATAAAGGAAAGGGGAGATAGAGATGAAATAAAATTAATAGGTGATATATAAATATATATATATATATAAATAGTATGGTGGATGAAACGATAAAGGAATGGGGTAAGTGGGGAGAGGAATAGAAGACAGGAATAAGAAAATCAAAAAATCAAAACTGCAAAAAAGATGAATATGGGGTAATGATGAAAGGAGGACAATATGTTTAATAATAGCTGGGTAAAGTAGAATGAAAGGAGATAAATAAGTGTGAGTGAAAGTCAGGAGGAAGACATTTACATGGATATAGTCAGCTAGAGGCTAAATGAGTCTTTAATAGATAAAGAAACCTCATATGATCAGGTTTATTTCTAAGATCTGGGATGTAGAATTCCATTCTTTGCATTCACGTACCAAAAATAGATAATCACCTCAGTGATTGTATGATTCGACTTTGTCAATCAGATTTTGATTCTGGGATCTAAGAGATCTTAAGGGTATATATTTAGTGATGGTAAAGGATAGTGCTGGATATAAGGTTATATGTAGTTTTTATTGAGGAACTGTAAGAATAAGTTTCATGTATAACAAATGAATGTTGCATAATGCTGTGCAATGATGGATGTTATTACAGACACATGCTGCATATTTGGCAATTTTCTTTGTAAGTTTGTTTTCAGTTTTTGTAGGTGAGTTTTAAAAATATTAGACTGGGTAAGGAGTAAAGAGGTATTGTTTATGTATTTTGCAGTTGTGGTGGTTCAGTAAGATAAGCACTAAATTTATGGAGCAAGCCTACTTTTTTATATGTTTTAGATATGACATTATCTATGTGTTTGTTGAAAAATAAGTCGTGGTCTATGATGACTATGAACTGTGAGGTAATAGAGGTGTCAGCTAAGCAAAACATAATCAGCTTTGTTTTGTTTGTATTAAGGAAAAGTTGTGAATCTGATAACCACTCTTTTATCTGTTGAAAAGTTAGTTGCATCATATGTAATGACTGAGTGTGAAAGCTAGCAGAACAGATAATGGGCAAGTCATCTCTGTACTGAACTAAACTGTCAAAGGGAATTGAAGTGTACATATCATTAACAAAGATATTAAACATAACTGGTTTCAGTATGTATCATTAAGACTCACCCATGGTAATAGAAAGTTGAATATGTTTGTGTCCATTTGACAGCCTGGGAATGATGTGGCAAGCACCTTTTTAAAGTGTTTCTACTTAACGTTCAAACTGACTAATCATACCTCTCAACTATCCAGATTTTCGCAGAATGTCCAGATTTCTGCCTTTAACTATTGGTCTGTTCCTGATAAAATGTGTCTTTTTCTGGCAAAATCAGTGAGGATTGAAGTCACTAAATAATGTCATACACTTGAGTTTCAGACCTCATGTCCTTCAGAAAATGCATGCTAACACAAATCATATTGCTCTTGCAACTTTCTAAGTTTATAAGTGAAATATTTAAATTCTGTCCCTATTGTTGGGCATCCATCCTCCCATTATTTTAGACTTTGTCCACATTTCTTATGCTGGGTTTGAGAGGTATGTGGCTAATTGAGGTGAAGGAAATAGCTGAACTCAGTACCAAAGGCCTTGGAGAGATAAATGAATGCTGAGGCAATGAGAAATATTTTATTTTTGTCCTGTTTTACAATTGAGAAAAAAGTTGGTAATGTAGTTTCAGTACTATAACCAGGACAGAAGCCATGTTGACTGGAGCATAGTAGGTTGCTTGTTTGTAGGCAGTGTAGAAGCTGTTTTTGTATGTGTTTCTCAAGTATTTCAAAGAGACTAAAAGTATAAGTATACCCAAAATATTGAGGTTAGACTCTCACAGCATCCTGAGAACATATACACTTGCTGACCACAACATATGCAGAGATTCTGAAAGCATCATTAGAGGTGAGTGTAATGCTAAAGCTGAAAATACAAGTGGAGCAACAGACAAGTTTGGCTTTGGAGCAGAAAATAAAGTGGGGCATGGACTACTACATTATGTCAACTCAATTCACTGGTCATAGCAAGCACTTTCTTTCAGTAGCCTAAGAGATGGATTTACACAAGGATATCACCAAATGGTCAATAAAAAAAATCAGATTAGCTATATACTTTGCAGTCAGAGATGGAAAAGCTACACAGATAGTAAAACCAAGACTTGGAGTAGTTGTTTTTCAGACCACTAGCTTCTAATTGCAACATTTAGAATTAACTTAAAGACATCAAGAAAAGCATCCAGACAAAATAGGGCTCAACAATATTCCAAATTAATATGATGTGGTAGTAAAGAACATATTTAAGGTATTAGACCTGTTGGACTGAGTGCCTGAAGAACTGTGGACCGAATCGTGTGATGGTGACCAGGTGTTGGCAACAAAAATATTACAAATAAAATGATTAAGAAGCAAAATGACTGTCTGTGGAAGGCACAGACGTGTCTAAGGAAAGAAGGGGAGCAAAAGGCACCAAAAATAGGGAAAGTATGTTCGACTGAATGCAAGTTTTCAAAGAACAGCAAGAAGAGATAAAGGGGACTATTTAAATAAGCAGTACAAAGAACTGGAAAACAATAATAGAATGGGAAAGGCAAGAGATCTATTCAAGAAGATTTGTATACTAAGGGGAATTTCCAATTCAAATGGCCATGATAAAATACAATGATGGGAAGAACATAAAAAGTAGAAGATATTAGTAAGAGGCGTCAGGAATATACAGAAGAAATGTATAAGAAGGGCCATGTTCTGTGATCTAGAACCAGACATATTGAAGAGTGAAGTTAAATGACCCTAGAAATATTTTAACAACAAGGCTGCATTAGGTGATGGAATTCCAGCTGAAGTGTTTAAAATCCTGCAAAGTGATTATGTTAGCATGTTGTTTGAATTTGCCAGCAAATTTGACTAATAAAGCACAGCAGTGGCAACTGGATTGAAAAGATCAAGTTATTATCTAATTCCCCAAATGGCAGTGATAAGAGTACTAAAATTAGTAAACAACTACAAATGTTTCACAGGCCAGCAGAGTAATGCTCAAGGTTCTGCAATCCAGACTCCAGCAATGTATGAACCAAAACCTGCCAGATGCACAAGCTGATTTGAAAAGAGGCAGAGGCAGCCGAGATAAATTTGCCAACACCTGCTGGACAACAGAGAAAGCAACAGAGTTCTTGAAAAAAATATTCACATTTCTTTATTGAATACTCTAAAGACTTTGACTCTGTGGCCCATAAACTGTGGCAAATTCTTAGAAAATGTACATATCAGGTCATTTTCTTTGCCTCCTGAGGAATTTGTATGCAGAGCAAGAAGCAGCAGAGCTGAATCTGGAATAAGTGACTGGATCAAACCAAAGAACGGGTGTAACAAGCCTGCACATCATTATCCTACTTATTGACTTTATGTGATGAATATATCATGCAGAATGCTGGGCTAGATGGCTCAAACCTGTCAGGTGAAACACTAACAACATCAGATATGTTGATGATGTCACTCTGATGGGTGAAAGTGAAAAAGAGCTGAGCAGCCTAATGATGAAAGTGAAACTGGAAAGCATAAACGCCGGCTTGCTGCTGAACATATAATAAAACAAAACTAAAGTTATATCATCTAGTCCTGCAGTTCTTTGCAAACTGATGGAGAAGAAATGAAAGTAATAATGTGTTACTTTGCTGGTCTTAAAGGACACTGCAGATGGTAACTGCAGCCATGAAATAAAAAGATGTTTGTTTCTTGGAAGGAAAGAAGTGGCAAATCTGGATATTTTAAAGATCAAATTCATCTCATTGTCATCCAAGGTCCATACAATCAAAGTGAAATGTTCTCAGTAATAGCATTTGGCTGTGGTAGTCTGACAAGAAGCAAGGGGGTGAACTGCAAACACCAATGTTTTTCAACTGAGACTTTGGAGAAGAGTTTTGAGAATAGCCTGGACTGCAAATATCAAATCAATTGTTAATCCCAGACTGTCCACTGGATGGTCTGATAGTAGCACTAAAACTCAAATACTTTGGCCACATAATGCAAAGACATGATTCGTTGAAGATGTTGCTGCAAGGAAACATCAAAAACAAAAGAAGGGAATGACAGAGACTAGGATGGCTTGATAACATTACTGAAGTAATGAATATAGATTTGCAAGAACTTAAAGAAACAGTTAGTGACAGACAGCCCTGGACTGCTAAAATCCTTGAGGTCATGAAGACTTGGACTCACTTTAACAAAACAACAATAACTATGGCAAACAGACGATAACTACAGCTGGAAGGATATTAGTTAGTTAACAGTGAAGTGCTCTTGAATCAAAAGTTAATGCAACTGCCAATTTTATGCAGCAGATTTTGAAGAAACAGACGGTGATAAGAGGTTTCTAGGGTGAGGAGAGGAAGGTGGCATTTGCTATTAGGAATTATGGTATTTTTAGCAGAAGAGTTATAAGATGGCTGGATAAGTAGGCCAAGAAGACAGAAGGCTAGTTGTAATTGTACAATAACCTTATGAATTATTAAATTATTGTGTTATGGTAGGAGAGTACAGAATCAATTTGTCAGAATCTGCTGGGGGTAAGAAGCCTGCCTGAGGGCTCTTATGTCCTTCTGGCTTATTAATATAGATAGTCAGATTAAAAAAAACAAAAACACCTTGAGAAAACTCATGTAGACACATGGTAAACATGCAAGCATCACACAAATAGCTACCAGAGATCAGGATAACCGTGGATAAGCCCATTAGACACAGATACTTTTTTTCAGGGGCAAACAGACACACTCTCTAAACAAGTAACAGACTTAGAGTTAGACAGTGTGCAAGCAAAGACTGAGATTTTATGGGTTGCGTCCTTGAAAACCAATTTCTTTGAAAGTCTATTTCTGTGAAAGTGCAGATATAAATGGGATAAAAGAAAAATGTGTGTACTGTGGGGTGCAAGCCCCCATATCTCACATGCAATGGGTCACACACAGTCCATTTATTATTATACTCACTTTTAAGGTCACATTAGGTCAGGGAAGGCCAGCTCAGTTCACAGAAATGGAAGTTTGAAGACATAAATAGTTAACAAATGAAAGAATGCACTCAAGACTAGAGGACAAAGCTTAGCAGCTCACAGTTAAAGTGAGCTGTGTAGTGTAGCTATTTGATTAGCACTGTGACACTGTAATGATTTACAAACTGACAATATCTAGCAGCAACATTGTTAAAACACATCAGCTGTGTTAAATATTCATATGTAATGTTTTTATGTGAGTAAACACATTTTTGTAACCCTACCTCCCTACATTTATACTAAAAAATCAGTATGCTTCTCTGTACTATTTTTAGATTTAACTAGGAGGGTTCACTCACTGCAGTATTCAAAATACTTAGCTATGAAAATAATAAAACAATGACACTTCTTAACCTTCCATTTGCAGGCATCTTTTTAGTAACTGCTAACTGTAAAGCTGCATGAATTATCAGTAATTTTTTTCATGTTTTTCTCCCATTGCCTGCTGACTGTTGGACCTCCCTTCCTTGGGAATCTTAGCAGAAACCATATGAGTTTAGTATTTAAGTTCCCATCCTTGCACACTTGTGGCTGATGTGAGTACCCACATCACCACAGGGATTCTCTCCTGATGTGTACATATCCCGACACATACATGCGTACAACATCTATCATCATCATCATCATCATCATCTTGAAAAGCAAACCCATGTCGCTTCCTTCTGTGGCCACTGTTATTGTATAAGCCTCTACTTGCATGAGCCACTTTGGCCAAATAGGTTATCCCCTTAACGGGTAACTCAGCGTAAACTGCTCAGTGCTATCCTCTCCAGGCAGGATTATCCAGTGACGGTGACATTAGTTGAACTTGGGCTGTCTGAGTCATAATCAAGTCTTTATTCCTGTACACCAAAGAACCAGATATAATTTCCTTTTATAAGAAGCTGCAAGCAGTTGAAGTAATGTAGCTAGTTATACAAGCATCAGTTGTCCTAATTATTTACATTTAATTTAAAAGACAGTTCATATTAAAAGAAACATTAAATCTGGAGGCATTGTGTTTGCTGTGTTTACAGTATCAAGCTATTTCCATTAGGTGTAGACAAAACTGTCACATTAATAAAAATGATTAATATGTTGCAGTTATATAAGTATTTGAAAACTACAATAAGAGATAAATCTGCTAACAGCATGCGCCTTTAAAGTCATCTTTTTAAATCCTTTTATGCCAAACAAGGTCAAAATAGCATTTCTTGATCAAAGCAGAAAGGACATAAAATCTCAAGCGTTAAATTTCCCCATCTGTTGGTTATATATGAAAAGATGATTTCTTATGCCAGGTATGTCTGAAATTAATAAACATTTTGAGTGAATGTTTTTTTCTTCCTTTTATTCACTTTCCTTTTTTATTTCCCTTTCTGCTTTTGCCAGTAATATACAGGATTTCCAGCTTTCTTCCAGGGATTCTATTCTGTTTTCTATGTATCAAGTTTTTGACACTTAAAGGCTACCATGTACTTCCTCACTCTTTCAAGTGTCATGCTATTACTTCATTTACATAAATGATTCCCTCAATTCTTTGTGTTTTTGTCAGTTAACTTCTTGCCTTTTCAGAGTAAGTTTGATATTTACAACAATGTAATTTAGTTTAAATAGACATTTAGGGCCAGATATTAATGACATACATGTAACTGACTCATGGTTTCATTCTTTACTCAGTTTAGCTTTTTTTTCAGACTTGCAATGAAGGTAGACCCTATCCTGACACCATTGCAGGCTTAAGGGAAGGAACCAGTCCTGGATGAGATAGAAGTCCATTGGAGGATGTATACACACACATACATACATACACAAGTGCACACACACACATGCACACAGATATACGCGCACGTGCACACACACACACACACACACACACACACACACACACACACACACACACACACACACACACATCTATTGGCAGTTGAAATGCTCTTTAGTCCATGTATCAGTGAGTCTTTGGGATGTGGGAAAAAACAGAGAGCCTATCAAAACCCTATACAGACATATAGAACACCTGAAGACTCCACACAGTTGCCAGTCCAGACAGAACTAATATGCTGTGAGGCAGACACCATAACTGTGCCACCCTGGAAGCACTGCAGTAAATGAAGTACAGTTAAAAAAACTAACAGTTTTTACGCATTTTATTCACAAAAATGTATCCACTTGATAATTTTTTCCCTAAAAGTTAGGTAGTTGCTTATAAGGTTTAATTCTATTTATGTCAATGTGCTTTCATTCCTGTAACCCATGAAGGCATGACACTGGGAGCATAATTTAATCCCTGGATACCAGAACTGCCTATGAATGTACTCCCTTTATAAGAAATGAGCTGCTTGTTAAGAAAAGAAACTGTCTTTTGGAAGAATGGTGCATCTGGTAGGGTATCTGTGCTGTTTACCACATTCTGAGTCAACTGGTGATTTTTTTCTGATACCAAAGCTTTTCTCCATTAACTAGCATGCTCAAGAAAATCACTTGTTTCATTTAAAAGTGATAACATTTGACAGACACATGCTCTGCACCCCTGCTACTAAGAAGATGGACAGCCAGATATGTCAGTTCTAAAACTGATGTATTGATTTGCCATTTGGATAATCTACTAGAAAAGCAGATACATCTCTTCAAATGAGTCTTGTAGCCAATAACAGGCTAAGAAAGCCATTAAAGTTTGCAAGAAATAGGGAAAACAAATTCAAATCAAACAGATAAGGAGAAATAAAGAGTAACAAATGAAGCAGTATAAAAAGAATTATAAGTCTATTATATTACTAACAGATTTGATTTCCATGGTGTAAGTCAAAGCCTTCTGTAGCTTTTCCTGGGACTGATCTAGAATGAGGCAATCTTCCAGATGTTGGTATATGTTAATCTGCTTGGTCCTGGAAAAGGCTGTGTCTGGTGACAGACATTTTCTGAATACTTGGAGTGCAGCAGCTAAACCAAACAGAAAGAAAGTAAACTGAAAATGGCAACCCTCTAATCTCTTAGGAAGTACCTTTTGAACCACTATCAGTACCTGAGTAGCTACGAGAGGCAACAAGGGCACAAGGACTCTATGAAATTTGGACCCCTTAGGAAATTGTTTAGACTTAATTGATCTAGGATGAGTCTCTAGTGTCCATCCTTCCTCAGTAGGAGGAACAGCCTGAAATAAACCCCTTGGCTTCTTCTCAAGTAACCTGCTCTATGTCCCTTGTGAAAGCATGCTTTGTATTAGGGCCTTACTAGATGTTTCTCTTCCCTTAAGACAGGTGGGATGCCCTACATCCTAATATCAGTCTGAAATGAAGTCTGTAACCTTCTAATACAGATTCTAATCAAATTATCTTTGATATTCACCCATTGCTTGTAGAAAGGAGCCAGATAGCTTCTAATCTTTTGAAGACTTGGGAAAGGTAGTCAAGGTGAAAAGCGGTGGAAGAATATTTGGGGTGTGAGTGTGGAGAAGTAGAACATAGTCATTGTTGTTCCCTTTTGTGGTTCAGGCCATAGGGACCCAGGCCTCGGTTTTTCATCAATTTTGCTTTACTACCTTTTGGCTGTTTCCTTTTCCCTTGCCTGCATTAGAGGGCCCTTGCTGAGTGGGGTACTTCCTGTTGTATCTGGGAGTAGGGAGACAGAACAGTTGCTTCACTGGTTCAGTACTCTTCTACTTCTCCTCCAGTTTCTTCACAAATGTCTTGAGATGGGACCACAAAGGGCAACGCCTTGTTTAAAAGGGATGTGAAGAACTGTGCATTGGCATCCTCTACTAGGACCTGAAGCCTTGGCTAGGTGTATCTCTTGATGATTGTCCCCATCAGCCCTAGATATGGCATCTATAGCATCAAACCTTAATTTGATAGCATGCCTACAAGGTTTTGTTGATGTCTTCAATAAGTCCAAGCTTCTCAGTTTCACCTTGCCCTCTCCCTATATCATCCTTTAGCTTCTTGTATATTTCAGATTTGCTGAAGCATGAGCTCCCAGAATACTTTAAGATTGCATTGGCTGGACTGTGACACTACAGTTGTATGCATCAGTTTTCACCCTTAATGAGTACTCTTTCTTTTCTCCAATGTACAGCTGTGAAGTTAATATATACAAGTATGGGTGAGTGGAGGATGAAGTCCCCTACACAGAGGGGGCATGGGGACTTGCATCACCCCAACAAAATCTGTTTTAGTGACTTTTCTGAACGTTCAGCTACTGTGCATTTGGGGACTTTGGATCAGACAGTATGTATGTAAGCAGTATGCTTCTGAGCAATGCAACTTTCAATTTTCATAATAGAGTCATTTCTCCCTGGTCCTTAATCATGTGTGTTTGATACTTTGCTGATGTATGATGTTTTCTAAAAATGGTCAAGAATGCTACTTTCCTGAGCATTGGTAAGAGGGTTCTGTCATGGTCCTAACCTAGCTCACTTAGCAGAATCCATGGATAATCCATCTGGATCTGCTATTGGAGTTTTGCAAAGGAACATACCAAATTCATGGGTCCTATAAAAATGTCTCCATCTCTTGGGAGCAGGAGCTGAAAATTTGGTTCCAAAGATGCAGCTTCAAATGTACCCTGCAGAGCTTCTAAAACTGGAGAAATAACTAGAGGTTCAGGAAAGTCCATTCCCATGCAGTCTAGAAGCTGACATCTGTGTGGTTTGTCTGTTAAAATATTCTGTAATCAAGTTCACGGTTACCCCAAATGAAAGGTCCTCCAGAAGACAGTGTCCCCATCTTCTGATATATACTGCCAAATTCCTTCTTCCCCTCCGAAAAGGAGTGTGACTCTCTCTCTTTCTCCCTGTCTTCCTCTTTCATTTTACAGAAGGGTCTGCAGAAACAAGCAGTTGGTCAGGATTGGGCTGCATGTTCTGAAGGAAATGAATGAACCCCTGTGGTAGGTTAAATCAATCTAGAGGTGATGTCTCTGGGAGGTGGAGGGACGACCACATGGCAGGGGCTTTGCGACTGTAGGTGTTCACTGCTTGGATGTAAGAGTTCTAGGTGAATGACTTGTCACTGGAGATGTGCAATCTTGCAGGTGGGAGTCCTTGAGCTATACTTTAGAAGTGCAGGTGTCCTCTTATACTACTGTAGTGAGGATATTGCCCTTTCCTTCTGTAACTGTGACACATTTTTTGAATTTGGATATCCGGGACCTAGTGAGTGACTCAACTGAGATAACTAAATCTTCAGTTTAGGAGGATAACTGAGGGGGTGAAGGTATGACAGCCACCAAAGGGAAAATTCCAGAGGACTCCATGGTAAAAAAGTCTCAGGTCCATGGGCAGAAGCTAACTATGGTGGACTTATGGAGCCAATATGTACTCACTATATTGGCAGTCTCTAATTCCTTCTGTTTGTGGGTTCACTTCTTTATATATATATATATATATATATATATATATATATATATATATATATATATATATATATAAAACTTTTTTTTCTTTTTTTTCTTTTTGAGTTGGGTATCTGTAGATTTTTTATGCTGATATTCATTAGACATTGCACAATTCCTTGGTGAAGTCCCAGGACCTCTTTTGTCCAGGTACAACTGAATGGTTATTTCACTTTTCCTAATAGTCTTTCTAATAACAGTGGAACAGACAGAATAAATGGACCTGTCAAGATCAGGTCCTAAGCAGTATAAGTACAGTGTATGGACATTTTTGTAAGGAATATGTCTTTTATAGTTACATACAAAAATGTTTTTCCTGGGCAGACATACCATTTCCTCTGAGTGTACCTCAGCAAATACTGGATTCAGCACAATACACATCCTAACAGTAACACTGTAGTAAACAGAACAAACATTGCCTGACTCAGGAACTCATCTGATTAAAATGGACAGCCCTAGTATGTTGCTGTATGATGAACAGAGCTCCGATTCAACTGACACATACATCAGCTGTGGCAAGAAAGAACTAGAAATGTCATATGCAGATGCCATCATTGCACTGGGCATCTGTGGACATCTCTGGGAAGGAGGCCTCAGCCTATCCTGAAGGAGCAAGGATGCTCAGCTCTGGAAGACTGTCCAGATGTCTAGACTCTGCCCGTGGCTGAGGTCACTGTTATATGCATTACGCTCCAGATGGACAGCTCAGGCTGTCAGGTAAAGAGCTGCCCATGGCTCCAGTGGTTTATTCTGAAACATCTGGCAGGGTTTCCTTTTCCTTTCTTGTCCAGTCCTCTGGAACCAGGTGCTTTGCCTAATTTGTATGTACACATTAGAGTCTACTTTCAGAAGGTCCCTGCAATAGTAGTTGTTTGGGAGGGTTTAATGCTGATATCATGGAGGAAGTCATTCTACATTCAGAACATTACAATTTTTAAGTTTAATGTTACTCATTTATTTATTTGCCTATTCGACTGTCTGTCTATATATCTATATATCTATTTATTTCATTCATGTTTGTTGAGCAGGATAGTGGGCTGACAATAGTACAGTACATGAACCCAAACAATAGCTCAAAACTGGTTATTGAAAATATAATGATAAGTACAATAATTATTAAATGTGCACTTCAAACAAAACAGAGATACTTAGAATGTCCATATATACAGTGTTTCAGAGTAAGGAGTGAATTAGAAATTGAGTTATATTTTCTACTACATTTTATATTTATTGAGATTAATAATTTATTTTGTTTCTACACTACTTCTTATAACTTGCTGAAATTCTGTCATTCATTTTATTTACTGTATTTCTTTCTTAATTATTCAATGTTTAGGATTCAATATTTTACTATATTTCATAGCAAACGCCGTTATTGCTGTTGCAAGAAATTTGATAACTTTATACATATATACAATAAAACCTTTCTCAAAACATTACTCATATTAGTATTCCCCTTATTATGAACAGTACTTTTAAGTCCCACAATATTAATTAGATGAACAGTTATATCCATTCACTTTCCTTCACCACAACTTGATACATTTTCCAGTTACTTACTTCACTTTAGAAAAGCAGGATAACTACAAATTCACCTTTAATCAAGAACCAGTTCTCCCAGTATATCATCTTTTTATACTAAATATGTTGCATACAACATTTGTAACTAATGTAGTGTTATTCTGGCCTTAATAAGTGCACTCCTAAGTCATGGGTTCATAGGTTCATATGTATATACAAGGCTAACAACCAGCAGGTCCTTTATATGCTTAGCCATGCAATCCAACCCAATTTCATCCCTATGTATCATAGGCATTTATTGGGAGGGGGCTATGTTGTTAGTTTGGGCATCATTGTCTGCCTCTATCAGAGACATTGGGGCCAGACTTGGGGTTAATTTCTAATGGATGGGAAGCCTTATCCAGAGCATGATGATCCTTTCAGACACATATCTGTCTTGTCATCATTCTTGGTGAAAGTAGAATGCTGCTCAATGCAAGGCACATTATCTGCCTGAGACACATATTCTGAGAGATCAACAAAGTATCTCTTCATATAGTCCAGGGAAGTACATCTCAGGTCAGCACCCACATGGACTATGACCAAATCATACTGGCACCTGTGATATAGTGACATGAGTGCATGTGTAACATGGTGGTCCTGGCTCCAGATAAGTAACTAACTGTTATCTTCTCCTTGTTCAGTCTGGTGAGTGACCATATGTGTGTCATACCATGGAGTCTCCTATGACAAGAGTCCTGAGTAATGTGTTTGCTTGCATTATGGAACTATTGCAAGTCAAAACTATGCCAACAAACACACCAAACAATCTGCAGAATATATACACCAAACAAATACGTTATGTAAACAAAATTTTAATCCATACTATAAAATCCAATTTAAAACTCAAAACCATAAATATGCACTACTAACAAACAAAATTAAAACCAGCTGATAAGCACTTTCATCCTAATATGTTCGGACTTCTTCAAATGATGGTTCTATAATGCTAAACCCTTTTTATAACTTTCTGGTCATGTGATCTTATGAACTCTTAAAAATACAATGTATCTTAGAAACAAACCAAACAAATGAGATTGCATGGAAAACTATGCACGCAGCTGCCTAATAAACTTATCTAGCACACATCTTAAAACACCTCTTAAAATGTTGCAATACTGTTAAATATAAGATGTATATAATGTAAATAACTACCTAAATCTATAGTAAAATAAACATGGATATATGCATGTGCTATGATACTATAAGATATAAATAAGTAAATATAAATATAATAGCATAAAAGACTAAAAACTATCATGACAGAAAATATGCAAATATACAAATATTCAGTTGTAAAAATGCGAATATAAATATAAAAATATAAACATATATATATATATATATATATATATATATATATATATATATATATATATATATATATATATAAAAATATGCTTATGTGTGTATGAAAATGCAAAGCCATGTACGATCTATTATATTCAAGCTTAAAGAGAACCTGTACAAGTGAATATACATGAGATGAATCTTAATTATCTCTGATATGCTTTCATTTTGAATTCACTAATAGATATTATGGCGGGCCGCGGTGGTGCAGCGGTTAGCATTGCCGCCTCACAGCAAGAAGTTCTCTGGTTCGATCCTCAGCTGGGGTGCCTTCTGTGCGGTGTCTGCATGTCCTCTCTGTGGTCGCGTGGGTTTCCTCCGGATGCTCCGGTTTCCTCCCACATCCCAAAGACATGCTGTAGGTGGATTGGACACTCTAAAATTGGCCCTAGGTGTGAGTGTGTGTGCCTTCTGTGGAAGGTTGGGCACCGGGCTGGCAACTCAACACTGTAAAACTCCACTGCCAATCATGAGCAGACAGGTGATCTGCTGTGGTGACCCCTAACCGGGAAAAGCCAAAAGAAGAAGAATATCATTTAATCCTGGTGGCGTGGATGCATTTAGATACAATTGCCACCACAGTTCTCTTTGTTCTAATTTAATATTCCATGGGCCGCCTCTAGGATTCTTATCCACCTTCTCTAACATAAAAAATGAAATTGTGTGTCCGTTGTTTTTAGAAATATGCTTAAACAAAGCATTAGTACCAACACGATTTTTTTATTTCATAATAATGTTCATATATTCGTTGTTTCAGTTTACATTCCAGTTTTTCCAATGTAAAATGATGTACACAGTGAACACATTGCAATATATACAACCCAAATTGTCTGACAGTTATAGCGACCTTGGGCTGTTACTTTTGTACCCTCTACATCGATGCATTTTCCTTGTATTATATGGAAGTACTGACTACAAGATGCATTGTATATTTAAAAATGCATAAGATCACATGACCAGAAAGTCATAAAAAGGTTTAGCATTTTAGAACCATCATATGAAGAAGTCTGAACGTATTAAGATGAAAGCACTTATCAGTTGTGTAGAGCACAGTGTGTATGTGTCTTTAAGAAGCACAGCAAGTGATGAATGTGCACATATAAATAACAGGCACATGTTGTACTTAATGCCATTTTGAAAGTGCAGCCAGAGAGTAAGGATGTGAAAATGGATGTAGTTAGTTTGTATATAAGTTCCCTTCCTACATTAAAATTAATAGCTATAATCGTAATGTGTTTGTACATAATAAAGCTGCTTGAATAGAACCCACAAAGACTTGTCTATTATATCGAGACAAGATGAGTGGTATGATGTGAGAATCGGGATTCCGGAGATTGACATTTGGAGCCACAAGGTGCAGAGATAACAA
The DNA here is from genome assembly GCF_019279795.1 of Protopterus annectens. NCBI lineage: Eukaryota > Metazoa > Chordata > Ceratodontiformes > Protopteridae > Protopterus > Protopterus annectens. The sequence continues at coordinate 1,175,521,802 of NC_056735.1, read as the reverse complement.
TGAAGGTAAACTAAGAAAGACAAGCACAAAAAATATTTATATTTCAATTTCATTTTTTATAATACTTTTATATATTTTTATTTTCATTTATTGTATAATATTTTTATACTTTTAATACTTTAAATATTGTATTTGGTCAGGTTGTAATAAGTTTTGCATATATTTATATTCATATACATACATGAGTTTATATATATTTGTATGTAACATTTTTAAGTATTGCTGAGTGGTATGTGTGTGTTTAAGGAATGATTGAATAATTAGTTAGTTAATTATTTAATTATTGTAATTAGTGGGTATATAAGTTTTGTCTTTGTATTTTATCAGAATATTGCAGAGAATTGGAGAATATTTGAGCAAGAGTATGATATTTTTATACAAGCAGCTCATTCTGACAAAGATGCATGTACCAGGGCATTCATTTTGCTAAACCTAGCTGGGTCAGAGACCATTGAAAGACAGTGTTCATTTGTGTATGCACCAGCAATATATGAGGGAGAAGGTGAAAATTGTCATATTATTGTACAGGCTGAATCAAGAGAAGACCCCAAGTATTTGATGTGCAAATTCAGGGAAATGTGCAACCCCAAGACAAATATTACGTTAGAGAGGCATTTGTTTTACACAAGAAATCAAAAGCCAGGGGAAACTTTTGTAGCTTATATTACTGACCTGAGAAACATGGCTAAAACATGACAGTTTGGTGACTTAAAAGATGAGTTGATAAAGGACAGGCTTATGGGTGGTATTAATAGTGTTGCTGTGAGAAATATTTTGCTTTGTGACAGTGATTTAACGTTGAATAAAGCCACTGAGATTTGTTGCATTCATGAAGTTACCAAAAGACACACAAGTATGCTTGCAAATGACAAGAGCATGATTTCAGCAGGCTCCAGTGCAAATGTAGATAGTATGCAACATGTGGCAAACAGAAGCATGCCTAAGTACATGGCAGCCTCAGCCCCTGCTGGTTCTCCAGTGAAACCACATAGTTTTCCAGCAAGGTCTAATAAAGGAACATGCTCAGTGCAGTACAAACGTGAGTCAGCAAAACCCAAATCTAGATTTATTGTTAACTGCTGTAGTTAAGGTGTGAATCATGAGTCTAAAAGAAAAATGCTTAGCATTTGGTCAGTAATGCCACAAATGTAAAAAAATGGAACCATTTTCAAAAGTTTTGCAAATCAAGTAAACCTCACACAGTTGCAGAGTGGTCATGCAAAAAAGCAAATTGATCAAGTGGAACTGCAGCTGTCTACTTTCTATGTAGATGGTATATCAGTAATTGGTGAAAGGGTCGAAGCAGTGAATTTACTGGCAAGAAACAAAGTGTTTTGTACTGTCCAGATCAATGGTAAATCCACTGAGCTCAAAGTAGACACTGGTTCAAAGTTTAATATTATGTCACCAGACACATTTGCTAAGGTGAGAACTAATGAGCAACTCAATGTGTTGCTTATGGAGGTGAAGAAATTCAAACCGATGACTCAGTAGTACTTTCATGTTATTTGCTAAGAACTGTTGAAACTTGTTATTCTATGTAGTTTGAAGACATGTGCAGTCATTATTGGATCACAGAAACAGTTTGAGAATGAATCTACTTTCTTTTACCAAAAAAGTTCATCATATAAGCACACATCCTAGTTCCAATTTTTCTGAAGCCATTTTCTCAGAGTATGCTGATGTTTTCAATGATAAGTTGGGCAAATTTCCAGTTATGTATTCTATGAAGTTAGACCCAGAGGTCAGTCCAGTAGTCAGACCAGCAAGAAAAGTTCCAATAGCTATGCAAGATAAAGTCAAACCTCAGCTGGATAAAATGGTGCAGCAAGGTATAATTTGTCCAATTACAGAGCCAACTGAATGGGTGATGTCTATGGTAGTAGCCCACAAGAAAGGCTCAGACAAAATCAGAATATGTATTGACCCAAGAGATTTGAACAAAGCATTAAAGAAACGGCATCATCCAAGGCGTACAAGCCTTAATATTGAATGCCACTGTTTTTTCTGTCTTGGATGCAAAAAGTTAATTTTGGCAAGTGATGCTTGATCGCAAATCCTCATTACTGACCACTTTTAGTATCCCGTTTGGCAGATATAGATTCCTGAGGATGCCATTTGGAATAAATTCTGCAAGTGAGGTCTTCCAGCATGCAATGCAGCATTTTTTTCAGGTTATTTTTGTGCCATAATAGTAGATGATTTATTGGTTGGAGACAACTGGTGAAGCAGAGCATGACAGAAACCTTAAGAGAGTTCTAGACAGATCATGTGAAGTGAACTTAAAGCTCAATCCTCTAAAGTGCAAATTTAGACTACCAGAAGTTATGTATGTAGGTCATTTATTTACCAGCAGTGGCTTAAGACCAGACCCATCTAAGCAAGCAGCTATTCTTGAGATATCAGCACCAGGCAATATCCAAACTCTACAACATTTTCTTGGCATGGTCAACTGTTTAGGCAAGCTCATATCAGACTTCAATGAGTTGACAGACCCTTTAAGAGATAATGTGCAAAAATGTTACATGGTCTTGCTTGGAACAGTACCAGAAGGCATTTGAAGACCTTAAGTAGAAAATTGCCACCCCACCTACATTCAGATACTATGATGTCAAACCAGCCACTCTTTCCTGTGATGCTTCCAAATTTGGTCTTGGCACAGTTATTATTCAGGAAGGCAGACCAGTAGTCTATGCATCTAGAACACTTACCCAAACTGAGATGCAGTATGCTCAAATTGAGAAAGAACTTTTGGAAATTGTATTTGCATGTTCAAGGTTTCATGATTATATCTATGGTCAAGCTATTCAAACTAAAACTGATCACCAACCTCTAGTTACCATTCTAAAGAAGCCTATGCATTCCACTCCAGCAAGATTTCAAAGAATGATTCTCAAATTGCAAAAGTACAACTTCAAAATGGTCTATACAAAAGGCAAACTTTTTATCTGGCTGATACCTTATCCAGATCACCCAGAAATACAACAGAACAGCTTGACACAGAGAATTTTGACTTTGACATAATGGTAGTGCGTAATTTTTCTATCAAGAGACTTGATGAGCTGAGAGATCATACAAAGACTGATACAATTTTGCAAAAGCTCAACTACTACGTTAATGCTGGATGGCCATCAAAGCAATCTAGTGTACCACCTGAAGTGCAAACTTATTTTCCTTATAGAAATGAGATGTTGATGAAAGATGGCATTATTTTCAAAGGTCCTGAAATTGTTGTTCCTGCTTCCTTACAGCATGAATATATCCAGATTTTGCATTGTGGTCACCCAGGTTGCGACTCTACTAAAAGAAGGGTGAGAGAACTAGTATTTTTCCCTTCACTAGTGAAAGACATTGATAAAGTAGTACTAAACTGCATTTGCAAAGAGAACCACTTCAGCTAAGTCAAGTTCCTGAACTACCTTGGTCAACGGTTGCCACTGATATATTCGAGTGGAACAGTCAGCATTATTTAGTATTGATAGACTCTTATTCAAACTGGTTTAAGATTGACTTACTACTTAATCTAACATCCACTACTGTTATTACCGAGTTGAAATGTTATTTCTCAGTCCACAGTAGTCCAAATAAAGTTGTTTCTAACAATGGTACTCGATTTACTAGTCAAGTTATTTCAGGAATTTGCAAGAGAATGGGACTTTGTGCATGTTATTACTAGTAGTCTGGAATATCCACAGTCAAACTGACTAGTTGAATGTGCAGTGCAAAGTGCAAAGCAATTACTTGAAAGGCCAAAGTGTGACAATAGTGATATCTTTTTGAATATACTTAATCTCAGAAACATGCCCTATGATGATATACTTGGCTCGCCTGCTCAGAGACTTCTATCCAGGCAAACCAGAACAACATTGCCTATTAGTTCCAGTTTATTGAGGCCTAAAGCTAAAAACAACAGAACCATCAGAGCCCAATTGTTCAAGAAGCATTATGTCTAGAAGTCCAGTTACGGCAAATCAAGCATATTTCTTCGTCCATTGAAAGAAGAAGAGACAATCAGGATACAGATGGTGAAAGGTTTCGACTGGATTGGCCAGGTAACAGGTGTTTGTACCAAGCCAAGATCCTACTTTGTAGATTCCAAGGGTGTGCAGTACAGGAGGAATGGCAGGGACCTCCTTCCTGTACCACAATTGTTATTGCAGCGTACAGACTCTAAGTATCAGAATCACTCAGACATTGTTCCTGTTCCAGAACATGTCGCACCATCTGATTCCAATCCTAAGAATGTTCCTGACATGCCGAAGGTTGAACACTCTAAAGAAATGAGTCCAGTTGCTAAGCCTGAATCCCAGTTTTACATCACACAATTTGGTCACACGTCCAGACCAGATATGAGATACAGAGCGACTTGGACATAACTGTATATATGTACATAGTTTTGTATAATGCATGATAAAAAGCTATTTGTACCACTTGCATGTTAATTGATATTCTCTGCATCACATTTTCTAAAAAAAGAGGGAGGTTGCAGAGCACAGTGTGCATGTGTCTTTAAGAAGCACAACAAGTAATGAACATGCACATATAAATAACAGGCACGTGTTGTACCAAGTGCCATTTTGAAAGTGAAGCCAGAGACTAAGCATGTGAGAATGGATGTAGTTAGTTTGTATATGTTATCTATGTTAAAATTAATAGCTATAATTGTAATGTGCTTGTACATAATAAAGCTGCTTGAGCAGAACTCATGAAGACTCGTCTATTACATCGAGACAAGAAGGGTGACAAGTTGGCTTTAATTTTGCTTTTTAGTAGTGCATATTTATGATTTTGTGTTTTAAAGCAGATTTTATAGTGTGGAATAAAATTTTGTTTAAATAACGTATTTGTTTAGCGTATCCGTTCCACAAAAAGTTTGGTGTGCTTTTTGCTTGCCTTATGGGCTTTGTTCTTGGGGCTCCAGGGTGTAAGGTATGTGTAGTGTTTGGTGTTGCTTTGGGTGAGTGCTTTAGAGATTGCTAAGGATAGGCATAGACGTTTATAGCTGACAATTATGGCACCAAAATGACTACCGATGCAGTTCCAAAAAATCCACTTTATTAAGTACAACAGGAAGTTACAACACACCCAAAATAAAAAAATGTCATCATAAACAGTGCCTTGCATTTTCGTCTAGAAGCTAAGTTTTTATTTTTTGTTTTAAAAGAAATAGCTACAGATTTAAGAGGAGATCTTTGGGTGACTAGAATAGAGTACAGGGAGGTGTACTAGCAGATTTTATTGGAAGCCAATAAACCCCCTGGTTTCAATGATATAATCTCCTTGGCCCCAGTTTTGAAGTTGAGAGCTGCAAGGCTGTAGAAATTGAAGAAATTTTGTTTTTTAGATCATTACAACGCAATGCCACTAGATAGGGGTATTGTTTTATATTTAACTTGGATAGTAAAAGGAATAGTAAAGACTTTCAGCTTTTCCCGGTTAGGGGTCGTCACAGCAGAACTCCAGTCCGCTCATGATTGGTAGTGGATTTTTACAGTGCCAAGTTGCCAGCCCGACGCCCAACCTTCAATGAAGGCACGCCCATTTATGCTTGCACCTACCTGCATGTCTTTAACATCACTCGACACGGGGAGGACATGCAGACTCAACACAGAAGACGATCCACCTAAGAATCGAACGGGAGAACCTCTTGTTGTGAGGCGACAATGCTAACCGCTGCACCACCGCGGCTTGGATAGTAAAAGGTATAGTATATGTTTCAAATGGTGCATTTATGAATACACATTGCAATAACTTTTGTTTGCCCTGTTATATCTTATTATTTTTTTACCTTGAACATTTTCATCAGTAACATGTTTTGGAAATTGTGAAGTTTAGTATACACTTGGTTTTATTTTATTTTATTTTGTTTTAATATTTTTAATGCTTATTTAAAAGTGCTTAATACTGCCTTTTTTTAATCGAATGTTTTAATTGATCTTGCTTCCCATTTGTGGTATTGGGATTAATGAGGGGTATATAATTGGATGAATGGCACTTCACACTCATTTTGCAGCTGATGAAGTCTTCTAGACAAAAACGCAAGACACTGTATTAGCGTTTAAATTGGCATTTTTTTTATTTTGGGTGTGTTGTAACTTTCCGTTGTACTTAATAAAGTGGATTTTTCGGAACTGCCTCAGTAGTATTTTGGTGTTGTATTTGTTGGTTTTGAGTTCACTATTTTTGGCACTTATTCCCATTATTGTTTATTGACATTTATAGGCTTAGGAGGTCTTTGAGGTTTGGGAAGGATGCTCTTTTAAGTGCCTCAGATAGATTTGTTTATGTGTGTGGTGGTCAGTACGTGTGGTTGATGTAATGTGTGTGTTCCTGACAATCTTGTTTACATGTAAGATTTTTGCCTCTAATGAAATTGTGTATGTCCATGTCTTGCATACAGTGTTTGTTTCTTAAGGATTAAATAGTTGTCTGTGAACCTGAGACAATTGCTACATTGTCTCAGGATGCCCATATTTGTGAACCTGGCTGTGGAGACATTTGGAAATTTCGCATCCATGTTGTCTAGACCTGCATTTGAGTGGGCTACAGAAGCTCATAAACTGGGTTATACAGATGTCGCCTTGGGTGGTCTCTGGGCTTTGGCACTAGTCTAGGTTAGAGTGTACAAAGAGTTGATAATAATGCTGTTTAATGTGCTGGAGACAATTTACTGTAAGGGAGTTTTACTCAAATGCAATAGCGTTTTGTTGAGTGGGCACTTAGTATTATGGATCTATAGAAAATACAACTAAAAATAGCAGTGAAAGAGGAGAGGGAAGGACTTCAGAAGTCAGATTACCCTAAGGGGCAGAAGCCAGAGACAGCCTTTTAAAATTACAACAAGAGAAGGGTGGGAGAGCTGGGGAAAATTTCAAATTGGAGCTCTAGTCTTATGGTTAGAATATCAGAACGTTTAGCTTAATGTCTGAGTGGCAGGTGGGCCAGACTCAAAGAATGGGGGGGGGGGGGCAGTGCCAAGGAAAACATAAAGGCACTGGAATTAAACTTTAAGCAGGTATACACAGCTATAAAAAGTAGTGAAGCACAAATCCTGGCATAGAATTTACAATATTACCACTACTTCAATCCTACCACAGACTAAGGCACTAGACTACTGGAATACAACTTTAAACAGGTAAATGCAGCTTTAAAAAGTACTGAAGCACAAATCCTGGAGTAGAATTTGCAATGCTGCCACTACTGCAATCCTACCACAGACTAAGGCACTAGACTACTGGAATACAACTTTAAATAGGTGCATACAGCTTTAAAAAGTACTGTAGCACAAATCCTGGAGTAGAATTCACAGTACTATCACTACTGCACTTCTACCATAGACTAAGGCACCAAACTGAGCAGAAATTTACAAGTATTGCTGTAATAATTGACTAAATTGGATGATTCATTCTTTCTGGAAAAAGAAGTACAGTAAAATATATAAACAAAGCTAAAATCTTGCAGTAATATACAATCTTCACACAACTGCAAATGAAGCTACAAGACTAAGGTCCCAGAACAAACTAGAAAAAAGTGCAAACTGATCATTTTGTTTTGGCTAAACCCTGGACAAAAAGCAGAGAAGTAAAAAAGTATCACGGCACAGATCACTATAAGTGCAAATTGAAATATTTAGCCATATACCTCATATGTAATATAGAACTATTCATTATTTCCACCACTTATTTATCATCCACATCACTTCAGTTCTTCTCTACAAAATGCCTTCAGTTAGCAAACAGGTAATTTTTCTAACCACATTATTTTCCTAATATAACCTTCTCTATCACTTTATCCAAAGCTATCTTCCCTTTATTTCTATCGCCACCATTTGATATTACACTTGAATCTACTTATCCACTGCTAGAGCATGCAATGTCACAACACTTTTTATTTTATTTGACATTTGTTTACCGAGGAGGTCTGACTGAGCTAGGAACCCATTTTTCAGCGTAGGCCTAGGAAGAAAAACTACAAGTACAAGTTAGCAATTACAACATTTTTTAGCAAAGTACATATTTACCAAAGAACATCATAAAGAATTTGGAGAAATACAATAAAAGAATACAGTTAATTAACAAAATACACAGGAATATTGTAAAGAAATTTAGAGAATATTATAATTAGAATGCAGTAATATGGGTGAAAACATTTCTCTTACAATCATTCTGCTACTTTTATTTCTCTTTTGTACTATAACTTCATACATATAAGCTTCTCATTTTTTGCTAACTCTTTTCATACAGCATATAAAAACATTCCCTTCCACCTTATTTATGCCTCTGCTTGACCGTGTGCATCTTATTCACTTCTCATCAACATCATGGCAGGACAGAAGGGCACCTGTACCTTCACCAGCAAACATCAATTGTTTTCACCAATTTATGATCTATAAAACACTCTAAATACAACTGGCATTCAAAATATTTCATATTCCATTGTGTCACTGTCAAAGGGAAAAAACTTCAAAGACCAATTCATGTTAGGTTCAGGTATGGCACCTTTTATTACTTGCAGCAAGGAGACAAAAACATGCACATACAGGATTTTGCCTAACTACTAACAGGAAGTATGCTCTTCTTATACTATTCTACAAAACATTGCTTTCTATAGTTGACGTAATTAAACACAACTTTCTGTATTGTTCTACAGCAGATGTTACTCAGATTTTCTGCTGACATGACTGGATTTATGAAAAACATTTGAGAAAAACAACCTGACCTTGGGGGCTTTAGCCCGCTATAAGTTTCTATTGTGTAGTTCTAATACATGTGTTACATTTCAAGGTACGTTTCTAGCTTAGGCACAAGTAAACGCTGATTGCAGTTCATATATTTTCAGGCAGTCTTTGCTCTTATTATCAATAGCTTCTGCAGCTGTGTATTTTCTCACAGCATAAGCAGAACTCCTTGTCTAAATCTCATAACATTAATACAAGTGATACATCTATTTATTATTTTCCTGACACAAGCAGAAATTATCTGCTTCCCTGTAAATTTCCAGAGCATAAGCAAAGATTATAACTGTGCATATTTCATAACAATACAAGATTGGAAAGCTTCTGCAGTTTGTACAGATTTATGCAGTGTGAAATAGAATAAATGTATTAACCCTTTTCAAACCTTAAATGCACTAAGCATATTACTAATACATACACTAATACATATTTTTCTAACATTTCCCCCTTTTAATACTTTTATTCTACTTTCAAAATAAGCATAAACAGTTTTTCTTCCCCTAACCTCTTCCTACTCAGGATTTGCAGTTAAGAGAGTCATTCAGTTTAAACTTATGAAAGCATTTTCAATTTTTTAACAGTTCTTCAAACTCAGCACCTTGATATAAGGTTTCTGAAACTGACATGTCTATAAGGTCTTTGATCAGTCTTTTCATGCAGGGCATGCCACAGCAAACACATACTCCCAGTAGGATCATTCCTACACAAATGGCAATCAGAATGTTCATTAGGATACTGCCCTACCCCCCAAACAATCTCTGGAAAAAGTCCGTTAATGGATTTGGTCCTGGTTTGGTCATGGCCGACACTTGCTGAATTACCTCAAGGTGATTGTCTATCTCGTGTTTATGGTCAGGAATATACTCCTCCTGGATTAAAGCGCAAGTCTCTCCTTTCGCCGCTAGAGTGAAGTCGAGAGCCATGCAGTTTTGAAGCACTACAGTTCTCATGGCATTCAGTTCATCAGTCACCAATTCTAGAGCGGAAAAGGCCGCATTACACATTACTTCAAGAAGTTTAGACAGTTTTCTCAGCTCCCAGATCGATTTCACTGCTCCATATGCTGGTAATATACCTGCCCATGATATAACCGTATCACTCAAGTCCATGTGTGTCAGTTAATCGCTTATAGAATGATGGTTTTTCCAGCACGCATCAATTTGCCCCACTGGATTTACAGGTTTTTTGACGGGCTTCTTGACGACCTCTCAGACATTCCGAATTTTTCCTCGAGGTAAGTCATATGGCCAGAACCAGGTAGCCCAAAAAACAACTGCCAGACCAATTCTCAGGTGACCACTTGTATGCTTTCCTACCACATACAAAATAACAATCCTCTACTTTAGTAGTAACTTTACTATGAATATACACTTGTCCTGCATGAAACATTTTTCTATCAATTATAGACAGTTGTTTATAAAGAACAGAATCATGCTTTGCTTCATCAATTGTTTTGTGCATCAATTCAAAAAATGAATCATAGTTTGTATTACAATAAGAACCTGTGTTATTAGCTTTAGTGTAGCATCTATAAGGAACAGTCACATTGCAATTGCTCCAACCCACCTGAACAGTATCATTTTTATAAAAACACACAGTCCCTTTTTGTGGAACAGACAAGTGCAATGCTATTTTATCTTTTGATGTAACAGTTGATGTATCATAAATCAAGTTTTCCCAGGTCTCGTTGACTCCTAGGGGGACTGAAGTCATTAATAACCCCCTGTATGCTGTCGGCAAAGCTGTGCAAATCCAGCAATTCAAAACATTGAAAGTCTCAGCATACACATATTTGATGGCCTGGTAAGTGTTGAAGTTTGGGTGCCAGTCTATGAGCAATGCTTCATGATTATTCAGTTCAGTTTGTGTGGCTGGGAAAAGGAATGGCCACAACAAAAAGATTATTGTCACTAGTACAGTTAACAGGATGATTATGCAATACTTCTGAGGAAATGGTTGTTCTGCACTCCTGTTTTCTCCAACTCTTCTGAGTAGTTTTATTTGGATTTTTCTAGATTCTATCATTTTTGCTCTTGACATGTGACAAGATTTTTGTCCAGTTCAAAGTTCTTAACTAGTTTGCAGTGCGTTAGGTGGATCCACGAGGCCCGCTCTGCGATTTTGACTGCAGTAGGTGTTGACAGGAGCACCTGATATCGACCTTCCCACTTTGGTGCTATCCAGTTTCTCTTTTTGAGTGTTTTCACCCAGATCCAATCCCCAGGGGCCACTGCCACTTCTGATGTCTCAGTTTGTTCTTTATCTGAAACAGAATTTGACTGCAACAGATGTTTAGAATTCAACAAATTTCTCATATATTTGGCTAGTGTACAGTCAGCTTCCTGGTCTGTGGGCATGAGAGGTTTCCACTGGGGTATATAATAAGCCCTTCCAAATAGTTTTTCAAAAGGAGTCAATCCTTTTGCAGTTGGAACAGTTCTTATGCTCAACAGTGCCAGGGGCAGACAGTATACCCAATTCTTTTCTGTTTCTGCTATTAATTTTCTTAATTTATTCTTTAAAATCCCATTATGCCTCTCAACTAGCCCTGCAGATTGCGGATGGTATGCACAATGATTCTTTAAAGAAATACCAAAATGTTTACTTAACTGTTGTATGGTTTGGTTTACAAAGTGTGTACCGTTGTCACTGTAGATCCTTTCCAGAATGTCGAATCTAGGGATGATTTCTTTGACAAGTATTTTTGCCACCGTAGCTGCATCTGGATTTTTGGTTGGAAAGGCTTCTACCCATCTGGAAAACATATCTACAATGACAAAACAATACTTCTTATTTTCACATTTGTTCAATTCTATGACATCCATACAAATAGTGTGAAATAGATACGGTGGTGTGGGGAAACTCCCTTGATTTGGCTTTAACGCCCCTTGTGCATGATGTTTGTTACAAATGTGGCACATCAAACAAAATTTTTTTAGAATAGTTTGTAAATCCATATGTCGTGAACACTCGGTTCACCAGCTGTACCATCCCCCCTGTTGAGACATGGCATTGCCCATGGCTCAACAAAGCTGCATATCTAAACAAATTAGATGGTAGTATTGGTTTCCCTTCTTTAGAGATGTACAGCCCCTTTTCGAGAATTGCTCCTCGTTTTACCCATCTTTGTTTCTCAACTTGTGTAGTGAGTGTCTGCATTGTCTTTAACATTTCTAAGTCTAAAATCTCAGAGGGTTGTAGTTCCTCATTCAAAAGAAATACTTCTGAAGCTGCCTGCTTTGCAGCTGTATCAGATCTCGCATTACCTTTTGAAATCCTATCTTGTTGCTTGGTATGAGCTGTGCATTTACAAATAGCTACTTTCTGAGGTAACTGAATAGATTCTAAGAGATCTAGAATAAACTGCATGATTAATAGGTTTGCCAGTAGATGTTATCATTCCTTGGTTTTTCCACTATTGCGCAAAAACATGTACGGTAGAAAAAGCGTACTGGTTGTCAGTAAAAATGTTCACACATTTACCCTTTGCTAAGGTACATGCCCATGTCAAGGCAATCAATTCTGCTGCCTGTGCAGATAAGTTGTGTGGTAAAGGTTTTGCTTCTATAATCTCAATATCAGAAACTACTGCATATCCTACTAGGTTCTGTCCTGCAGGACCCCTTTTGCACGAGCCATCCACATAGTATGTCACCTCAGCATCATTCAAGGGGACATCCATGAGATCTTTTCTAGGCAGTGTCTTTTGCTCAATCATGTGCAGGCAGCAGTGTAGTGTGCCATCTGCAGGGGTTGGGAACAAGGTAGAAGGGTTCAAAGTCGTGCACCATTCAATTGTCATGTGAGGTTGGCTCAACAATATGGTCATACAGGAAAGATGCCTAGCAGGGGAAAGATATGCTACCTTCTCTTGCAGTAAAATAATCGCGACTGCATGAGGCACTCTCAAAGTGAGAGGGTGGAATAAAACTACTGAGGTCGAAGCCTGTACTGCCATTGCAGCTGCAACTACTGCTTGTACACAGTGAGGTAAAGACCATGCCACTGGGTCTAGTTGTGATGAATAATAAGCAATGGGGCATTGCTTGTCCCCATGCTGTTGTGTTAACACTGATGTCATATAACCTTGCTTACAATCTACAGTTTGGAAAAAATGTTTATGGTAGTTTGGTAATCCCAGAACTAATGAGGATGCTATTAACTGTTTCAGTTTGCAGAAAGCAGATTCTGCCTCTGGTGTCCATTGTAACAAATCCTGTGCTGCCATAGGCTTTTTATATATCAGGTCAGTCAGAGGTGCAGATTCCAAAGCATAGTTTGGAATCCAGCTCCGGCAAAAATTAGTTGTACCCAGGAAGGACATAATTTCCTTCTTGGTAGTGGGTTTTGGTGCTTGCAAAATTGCTACTTTTCTGTCCTCATCTAATGTTCTACCCTCCTTGGATATTACATATCCTAGATATTTGACTTGTTTTTTCCAAAGCTGTAGTTTATTTGTGTTTACCTTATGTCCTTCAGTGACTAAAAATTGTAATAGTGCTATGGTATCTTCTTTGCAATCTTGCTGGGTGGGGGCCGCCAGCAGGATGTCATCAACATAAAGTAAAATCTGACTGCCTCTTGGTGGGGTAAATCCCGCTAAGTTGCTTGTCATTTCTTGTGAGAATATTGTTGGACTTTCACAATATCCCTGTGGTAGTTGTGTATATGTATACCTTTTCCCCTGAAATGTGAATCCAAACCAATACTGGCTGTCAGGGTGTATCGGTATCGAAAAGAACGCAGAAAAATATTTATGTTGAGGTTTTAAATCATTCAACAGGGTGTGTGAGTCTGGCACTGTAGGTGCCCTTGGTATTACTGCATCATTTACAGCTTGTAAATCTTGGACCATACGCCATTCTCCATTTGCTTTCTTAACAGGAAATAAGGGTGTGTTAGATGGTGAATCGGGAGATTCCACCAGTACCCCTTCCTTAAGTAAAGCTGCTATAATAGGTTTGATTCCTACCTCTGCATCTTTTCTTAAGGGATACTGTCTCTTTTGTGGTCTGAATGCTGACTTTGGCATAATAGTAACTGGTCCTGCTGTACAAATAAGTCCTACATCTGATTTTCCTGTTGACCAGAGATTTTCTGGTATATTCTGTAAGGCATTCTCTTCCTCCTTTAATAGGAGTGCTAATCAGCTGTCCTTGCTAGACTGTAAGTGCACGGCTGGGTGGGTCTGAGTTATCCAATTCAGCTTCTGTATTTGTATTCCCTGTTCTGACAGTTCTAATTCTGTCTGTTTTTCCCATCTCGTGACTTTTTCTCCTAAGTCTGCCCATTCTATGTTTCTGTCCTTAGTTAAGCTAACATGTGGTAATCGATTAGATTTATAGAGTGCAAAGAACTCCTGGGGCAATGAACAGCTGGCTACACTGTTCCCTTCTGTGTCCCAGTACAGATTACGTAATATCAATCTGTTTGCACGATTTCTAAACAATTCTTGCTCATATTTTTTATCAGGTCCTGGTGTGTTACAGTAATACAGAGTACAGTGCAACAGGTGCTGTTTATCAATGTCAAGGGAGGGGAACTTACTGATGGCTATATTCATTAATTCTTCGGTCACAGTCCCTGGACCAGTTGTAACCAAGTCTTGACTGTACCAATAAAACACTTCACCCTCCGATTGCAATGCAAAGGTATCAATTTGTTGCTGTGCTTCCATACCCTGCATGGTCGGAACTACTGCTATACCAAATAGCTGCATAAGGTCTCTGCCCAAGAGGTTTACTGGGCATTTTGCAGAAACAACAATTTTGCTTTTCTGAGTCAATCCTGAAACCGGATCAGTTATCGCAATGTTATGGGAGAGGGGCTCCCGATACAGCTGTCCATTAGCTGCTTTTACTAGTATGTAATCAGGTAACTCTGAGTTTTCTGGCAGTTTGGAGGGATGTATCAGGGTTCGTGATGCCCCTGAGTCACACAAAAATTTAACCTCCCTCTCTTCTACCAAGAGTGTAACTTCTGGTTTTGTGTCTGCTAAATAGAGCTCCAGGCTCAATAAAGCTTGGTCTAAATTTTCTTCACTATTACTAACTTCTTGCACTTCCTCTATCTCTTCTGTCACATCCTCTACTCCCTCTGTCACATTCTCATTTGTCCTTTTTTTGCTATCCCCTTCTAGTGATTCCTGACTATCATATTGTCAGTCCTTACCCTCCTTGTCTTCCGTGGTTGCCTTCTTGTTTTTCCTGCAATCCCTTGCCAAGTGTCCCTGTTTACCGCATTTAAAGCATTCTCCCCTTTTCTTTCGCCCTTCAAAGTCTTCTGATCGCTGATCAGATTGTTTGTTTCCCTGGGCATTTTTCTTGCCCTTTTTCCCGGACTGTACTACATAAACTTCTGCTCCATCTTCTACAGAAAATACTTGGGCTTTCTTTTTCTTTTTGCTATTAAAATGCCTTTTGGCATGCCTAGCATATTCAAGTAATGACTGTAACCTGCTTGTACGATGATCTACCATGTGTTTTGTAATAAAACTGCTTATGGGTGCAATACTGCCTTTCAAAAATGCATTTTTTAACTGCTGTTCATATGGGGAATCTTGTGTCTTCGGAAACTTGCATTCCACATGGTTATTAAATTGTTCTAATAGTCTGGCATATATATCTGTACAGTTTCACCTTCTTGTTGGATGTGCATATTAATGCAAAGTCCAGTCTGCCCTAGGCTTCCATTTCTCAGAGATGCAGTCTGTAAGACCTTTTACTCTGTTGTCTAATTCTGCGCTATGTGGAGTCTTTGTGCAGCGTCACGGGGATTCCAGTTGCCACTAATCATGTGCCAATCTGGTCCCACAATTTGTCTAACTACTTTTTCTACCTCTTCTCTGTTTAAATTATAACTTAACCTCATTCCTTGTAAATCTTCTGAGAACTTTCTAAAATTAACTTTTGGATGGGGAATTTACTCAGTGGCTTTCCGGATATCTTCCGGAGTCCAGGGTCTATACACTAGAATAGTTGGGTCCTGGCCTTCCTGTCCTGCCTGAGGATTAGGTACTTCTATGAGTGGACATATTTCTTCTTCACTCATAGACCGTGAATTCTTAACCATTTGATACAACTCAATGTCTCCTTTTGAGTTACCTGCCCGTGTTCGAGACCTGGTCCCGATGGGATCTCTAATAAAGGGTTTAGCTTTTGTAATGTCTCTATTTTCAGTGACAGCAGGGTATAATGGGGGTGGACTAACCTGTTCACTTGCTTCATATTCTGGTAAGGGAGGCGGAGGGGCCGATGCTATTACTAAGTTATTGTCCTCCTTAAATAAAAACATTGCTTTTGAATTATTATTCTTTTGTTCCCTATGGTTTACCTCCTCAATCCACCTGTGTGCCTGAGGAATTCCTAATTTGCGCTGCTTTTTTACCCCACCTTTGGAATCGGTTTTGAGCTGTTTGACAAGTTTGATAAGCAAGGATTTTTCTAATTTTCCATCAAATTCATACTTATTAACCCATTTTAAATAGTATTTAATATTATCAGCGCACTGCGACTGCATGTATTTTGCATCTTCGGTTAATGGCAGATTTTGGGGTCTTTTTGTGCAATTATTACCCATTTTGTTCTACCCTTTTAATCGTTATGCAACTTCTCTTATTTTTTAACGTGGTACCATGAATTTTGTTATATTCTGTTCAGAATGACTACCTACCTACTCTGTTTTCCCTGATCTATGACAAGATAGTAATCTTTTCTGTCCCTGACTTGACAAAAACAATACAAATCTAGTCCCTGATCTAAAACAGAAAAAAGTAGATTCACCTTACCTGAGCCTTCATGATTGATCACCTGGTTCGTGAAAACCCGTCCTTCAGTCGCAGATCAGAAGGTGGCTGGCCTCTTTTGTACAACAATTCAGTTGGAGGGCTTTTCAAATAAGAAGAACCGATGTGGTTTCTTCCCCATATGGTTTCAAGCCACCTGGCCCATCTGATCCAAGGCGAAGTGAGGGTTTCCGGTCCAAAGGACCAATCTGTGAAAGGAAAAAACTTTAAAGACCAATTCACGTTAGGTTCAGGTATGGCACCTTTTATTACTTGCAGCAAGGAGACAAAAACATGCACATACAAAGATTTTGCCTAACTACTAACAGGAAGTATGCTCTTCTTATACTGTTCTACAAAACGTTGCTTTCTATAGTTGACGTAATTAAACACAACTTTTTGTATTGTTCTACAGCAGATGTTACTCAGATTTTCTGCTGACATGACTGGATTTATGAAAAACATTTGAGAAAAACAACCTGACCTTGGGGGCTTTAGCCCGCTACAAGCTTCTATTGTGTAGTTCTAACACATGTGTTACATTTCAAGGTACTTTTCTAGCTTAGGCACAAGTAAACGCTGATTGCAGTTCATATATTTTCAAGCAGTCTTTGTTCTTATTATCAATAGCTTCTGCAGCTGTGTATTTTCTCACAGCATAAGCGGAACTCCTTGTCTAAATCTCATAACATTAATACAAGTGATACATCTATTTATTATTTTCCTGACACAAGCAGAAATTATCTGCTTCCCTGTAAATTTCCAGAGCATAAGCAAAGATTATAACCGCATATTTCATGACAATACAAGACTGGAAAGCTTCTGCAGTTTGTACAGATTTATGCAGTGTGAAATAGAATAAATGTGTTAACCCTTTTCAAACCTTAAATGCACTAAACATATTACTAATACATACACTAATACATATTTTTCTAACAGTCACTTTTAACCCATATCTATTAAGATATACACTACGATCCAGCAACAAAAATCACTTGCAGATCACTAAAGTCAATAACTCTGCTGGTGAAGCACTATTCTCTTGCACCATAGCCAAATTATGGAACTCCCTCCCACCCACAATTACCTCCATGCCATCATGCATCCACTTCAAAACTTTACTAAAAGCGCACCTAAAAACATGCTGGCTATGCCCTTGCAACTCCCACTCTTAATATCACCTACCCCATCCAACCACTACCTTTCTTTCCACTCCACTAACTACCTTGATTATAGCAAGCTCAGATGCTCATAAGCCTAGTACTTATTATACAGCAGGAACTTCTTATTGTAACATTTGTTAATGTCTGTTATGTACTTCACAGATAAAAATTCTAGTTGTCTACTGATGTACTATGTTCTTCACCTGTAAATATATTGTAAGTAATTGCTATGTTAAATTGTTAATCGCTATGTAATCCAATGTAAGTACTGTCTGTTTATTTTAACTGTGAAGCTTTCCTCCCCGGGCCTCCACTGAAAATGGACCTATGTCCAGTCAGATACTCCCGGTCAACAAATGTAAATAAATAAATAAATATGAAGGTGTTCTGCTTGCTCCATGCTTAATTTTTTCATTTTTTCCTCTCTGGCTGTGACTTTTGAGGGTACTATATAAATTGTACATAGCAAGACATGCTGCCCTTTTAGGCTTTGTTACTCATTGCTAATGGATTGACCAGTTCAAACCTGATTTGACCTTGATACTAGTCCCCAAGGCATCAGGTAAGTGTTTTCTTTATTTAATCACATGTCATTTGTGCCTTTTAAAATGCATTTACTGCCTGCTAATACTGTTTACTGGGCCAGAGTTTTGCTTATTTGGGATATGTTTTGCTTTAATGCAATGAGAGTACACCATTTGCTGACATTCTGGGAGTTCTATTTGCTCCATGTTTAACTTGCAGTTGTTTTCCTTTTTATGATTGGCTCTGACATTTAAGTGCAGCTTTTCAGAGCTTGATGCTTTATTTGGCTGGGCTGCTGTCTGCTGCATTTCTTGCTAGTCATTGCTAAAAACCTGATTAGTTGTGGCTGCTGTATTTCACACAGCAGTGGGGTCCACTTCATTGCACTACATAGGCTCTGCTGTTTGCAACTACCATCTAACATTTCCCAAAGTCATCTTGGTCCCTTTCCTAATTTGCCCAGTCTTAGTTGTTACCTGAAATACACCCTGGCCCTAAGCTACACTGTTGTTTGTTTATAAGAAGTCCTTTTTTTGTTCCCATCTTGGCTGCACTGACTTGTACACTGCTGCTTCTGTTTGTTTATAATAATTTCTGTTGATAGCAGGTCAGTTGCTGAAATAGTTTTGTTGTTATATTAACTATTTGCTGCTCCCAAACAGTAGATAGCCATCATCAACAGTTGTTGATATCTACATTTCCCTTTGTACTTAGGAATAGCTACTGACAATAATTATATTTTGCTGCATCCAAATATGTAATGACCATGTCTCGTGAATCCTACATGAAATCAGTGCAACATAAATCTAAATTTTGCAGGTATCTGCAAACCTTTACATTCAAACAAATGCAATGCTCATTTTTTCATCAAATCTGGTACCAAAGTCTTTCATGAATATTTACAGTCTTCTAACTTTTTATGGATCTTCTACCCATACCCACATTTTAATAAATTCATGTGATGATTCAAACCATATTGACCCTGGGTATGCACAGATGAGGAACATCTTCTTCTCAGATGAGTCTGATTTTTCTCACCATATAACCTTGGCCTCTGCAGATATTTCCAGTCCATGGTCTCTTTATCACACGAAGAACATAACAGCTGTTCTCTGCAAACCTCTCAATGGTCCAGAATCTCAGATAATGCCTATTTATTGCCTTAAAGGTTTGATATGTTGTTCCTCATTAAATTTGTGATGTTTTGGCAAATCTTTAAGAACAGAACTCACTAAAGGATAGACATTTGAGTTTTAGACTTCATGTTCTTCAGAAAATGCACAATAATGCAAAGCCTGTAATTCCATCAACTTTCTAAGTGTATATGATGTACATTTAAACCCTGTCCCTGATTTTGGGCCTTTGTACTCCCATTATTTTTGACTTTGCCCACAATTCTTCAGCTACAAGGTTGTGAGGTATGTCTATCTGTTATGTTCTATTCATGACCAAAGAAGATGTGCAACACAATAATTTTCTGTTCCTGTATCATGTACTTAAGCTACTGCTGCAAATTTACAACAACCATGCTGACACGTGATTATGTGAATTGGTTTAAACAGAGCACTCATGGTGTTTCTAGCAGATTCTGATTAAGTCT
The DNA here is from genome assembly GCF_019279795.1 of Protopterus annectens. NCBI lineage: Eukaryota > Metazoa > Chordata > Ceratodontiformes > Protopteridae > Protopterus > Protopterus annectens. The sequence goes on along the minus strand of NC_056735.1, from coordinate 1,175,501,997 downwards.
GATTTAACCTGTATACGGACGAAAGTAACCACAATAAAATATATTTTTTCTTGGATTATCCTATTGCACCTCATCTTGTCAACATGGTTCTTATATTTTTTGAATTTTGATTTTTTGATTGCTGCTTTTTTGGTTACTACTTTAAATGTCTTTGTACAAATTACATTATAATTCATTTTAACGGATGTGACCCTAAACAGTCACTTACACTTTCTTTTTAAGGATCACAGTCATGAAATATTACCATCATGTTAACTTTAATATTAGTTTACTTGATTTACCATACAAGTCTAGACTTGAAAACTGAAATGGTGCCACAGACCTCCTTCTTTAGGAAACAGGCTGAGGGACCAAATGGTGTGTTACAGCTAAAAAGGGAAACACACTCTTCAGCTTCTTTTTAAAATTGTATATCAAAGTACTGGAGAAGAAATTCCAGTCAGCAGTCAAACCACTGATTCAGGAGTAACAATTCAGTTTTGATCGAGGCTGTGGATCAGTAGGCTAGCTCTTTATCTTACATAGCTGTGAGAGGAGTTTGTGGGAGTTTACTTATCCTTTCCACAGTTATCTTTTTCTCCCAACTTCCCCCATGATCATCAAGCCCTATCCCCCTATGATCATCAAGCACTATCCCCTATCTGTTTTATTGATCCATTCATTCCTCTGGGGGTAAGGGTGTAGTGAAGTGAACTGAGTGTGTGAACTGTTATTCACATAATAGGGAATCAGGCCCCCCTCCTAAGTTCTCCCACTAGTGGCTTGTGACTGCCAAAGCTGCCACCTGACAGGGGATGCAAGTACACTACCACATGTGCCAGCCCCCTCATACGTGGTGCATTGCTGTGCAGCTTGGGCTCAGTAGACTCATTGATGCAGATGGTACGCCTACACTCTTGGAGATGTCCTCGGTGAGGACCACTGAACCACTTCTCTTCCCCCAGAATGGGCAAAACAGCATCAGCCACTCACTTACAGCACCCCTGTCTGGTCCCTCTATTGGCCATGCTGCTGATTGAATAGAGGTCACCTGAGCCCTTGTCAAGGCTTTATCCCTCAATGTCATTGGTCTAGGTAGTCCACAGGTGTTTTGTGGCCTTGAAACGGTTTACATTAGTACAGAATATAATGCCCGTTGTAATTTGCATTCATTCAAACACATTTTGAGCTAGAAAGATCCCAGGGATGCCTAAGTTGTCACCTCTCATGTTAACAATTTTCTTGGACAGGATATTGAAATGCAGACAGGACTAGCTATTTATGGTTCTTTTATTGTGTTCTTTGAAACACATCTGACTATGACCTCCAACACACTGCCAAGTGTGAAGTAGCTAGTATGACACTCAGCATCTCCAAGTCTAATATTGAGGTACTCTTCTAAAAAATGGTTTGCCATTTTCAAGAGGGGGAGGAGACAGATGCTATTTGAAAAATACTTTTAAGTGGAATACATGGATTTAGGTGGACTGGCTGAGGAATCCATCAGGAATAGCTGAACATTGTTATATGACTCCTGTTTTAGTCACATACTTTGTTGACATTGCAGAACTTGAGGGATAAGAACACTTCCACTTCCTCCAACATTCTGCAATCTCACAGCTACTCTATTTAGAGAACTGGAGGGTGGGTTGTATGTGAGCTTGCCCACTAAAAATATTTTTCTTGTGTTTTTTATTTATAAAAATCAACATTGTCATTGTGTATGTTATTTTTATGACTTTTTTCCTGGTGCAATGTAACTCCTTCAATGAGTTTCTGCAAATCTGTTTTCAGTTCAGTTAGTAACTATGAATCTGTTTATATACCTTGGGGCCAATTTTTGAGTGAAAGTAAAGGAGATCATGGGACTGACAAGTCGACTGAAATAGCAGCTGCCATACTGCAGGTGCTCACCTGATCTGCAGTGATAAAATGATAGGTGAGTCCTTGGACAACACTCAGGTAATCGATTATTGTAGGTTAAAATCCTACCCTATGGCTATAAGCTGTAGATAAGGATAAAAGGAACTGGGTTGGTTATATAAAGAAAGAAAATAAAGTTTCTCTGTATGGTTGTTGACCTTACCCTCTATAACATGGAGCTAGTGCTCCAGGAAACACCCAGATTAAACCCTTGGCTCCTTCAGCTTGAGAAGAGCCAACATCAGTGGGTTAAGTATTTTAAGGATGTGTCTGGATGGCTCCAGCTGGAACTGTTATAGGTATGCCCACTGGGAAGAGGGTATAGGAAAGATTCAGGATACAATGGAAAGACTTTACCTATATTAGTGGGCCGAAGAATGCTTGGGAATCCTCACAGACTAAGAATGTTTGGAGATCCCCAAGAAGAGCTTGAATCTGTGGCTGGGAAAAGTCATAGCTGGTCTACACAACTTAATCTCCTTCCATTGTGACCATCATCAGGGGAAATGGAAGGAAAGTGCAATTAAAACAACAGATTCAATTACCATGTCTTGTTTCTCTTTAATAGCAGCAATGTTTAGTTTACCATGTTCATGTCTTCTTTTGGGTAGTGATATTAACTTATTGTGGTTCTTTTTGCTTGAGAATTAAGTCACGTTCAGAGCCTTACCAATCATTGCAATTCCTTTAATAAGATACTACCCAGCATTACTTTTGTCCTGCGGCGAACATGTGACTATTAAACTACCATTCATTTGCCCTATTACCCTGCTTGTTCCCTGTGGAGAGACAGCCCTAGAGCCAGTTCTTTCCCTCTGGGATTGGAATCAAACACAGGGAGTCATATTTTCAAATATGGAGATTTTTCTATTTAAACTCTTCTCTCCATGCATGTCCAGTTAGTGTTTCTGGGGTTGGCCATTTAATGGATATACTGTGGGACTATTACACTCTTCCGCAAGTGAATGAAGCCTGTAAACAGATCCTCCCCTACACACACACACACACACACACACACACACGCACACACGCACACACGCACACATGCACACACACACACACACGCACACACACACACACACACACACACACACACACACACACACACACACACACACACACACACACACACACACACACACACACACACACCTTGGAGTAAATGCCTGGATAAGTTCTCCAAATTCTACTGAGGAATTCATATAAAATGCATGTTCCCAAACACGTCTTTCCCCCTCCCCAGAAGAGGTGAGCAGGCACACTCCTTCACTGTGTTTCGCCCACAGTCAGCTCTTCCATTGCTGGTGGTGGTAGCTGAACCCTGTTCACCTAGGTCACAGTCAGGTACTATGGGCATCTTATACTGTATTCTTAGTAGACAGTTAGCAAACAATCTCACAAATAGATTTACAGAAAATACTGGCAGGCATATCACAAAAGTCCTGCCTGCAAAAGCTAATGTGATGTAACATCCTGCCTGAAAAAACAAATGCAATGTAGCCACAAAAAAAAATCTAATATACATTTCTAGAAGTAACAGAATGCAACCATGCAAAAATGTTATGTACTGGTAGTAAGACTTATTTACTTCAATTCTTACTGAAAGCAAGCAGTCAGATATCTTTTATAATTTTTTATTTGAATAAGACCTGTAAGATTAAGTACAGTGTAAATACAAAAAGGTCAGCCTGTTCCAAGTGTGATTTCAAAAGAAAAAGGTAAGCTGCCCAACTTGACAACTGGAGCCAGTGACTATGCTATGATTTAAATGAGCATGTCACGGGTCCACAGAATGGATAGAGAAGTAAAATGTACAGTGCATGCACAACACAACGCTGTTACTGGATTCTTCTGGTTTGCTAGGGTATGATATGCAGTTCCATAATTTTTGATACCATGCAGTTTTGAACAGTATCCATCAATTAAGTATGGCTACAATAGTGAAGTGGAGGGTTCAAATCTTTTTCTGTTGCTTTTTTCTAACTAAAATATGTTTGACAGTAAATGTCCCATGATTAATTCTTTGGGCTTTACTAAACTTTAAATATGATTACCTGTAACAAAACAATGAAAACATTAGCAAGAATGTGAACGCACATGCAAACTCACACAGACACACACACACACACACACACACACACACACACACACACACACACACACACACACACACACACACACACACACACACACACACACACACGCACACACATACATATATATGCACACAATGTAGGCCTTTGTGCATGTTGCTAACCATTTTTACAACCAGTAACATTTTTAAAAAAAACAGAAATGTGTGTTTCCATTTTCTCTCTCTCCCCTTCCTTCTCTTTCTTGTTCTTCCCCTTTCTCCCTTTATAAATATAAATATATATTGTCTCTATAATTTAAGTCAACAAGCATAAAATCTTTTTACAAATTGCATGGAAATGTTTGCATGTCTTTGATTTTGTCATTTGATTGCTTAGTTTCTTGGATAAAACATGGCATATCTGGATGTTCGGAAGCCAAGCAAATCCCTCATTTCATTGCGGAATTTGGACAGATCCTGCCGCAGTTCATTGAGGTTTTCAACAGTGGCCTGATCTGTGCTCTGCATCTTCTGCCTCATGGAGGTTAAATAGCGGTGTACCAAACAACACATCACCTTCTGGTAATTCTCACTTCGCTTCTGCTTCAGGCTCTTCCACTCCTAGATGCAAAAGACAAGAAGTAAAAAAATAAACAAATGAATAAATACAATGTAATACATAGCCAGACTCGCATGAGTTTTAAGATAGTGGATGCCAGACTCAGAACTGCCACTTCTACTTGCTTCATATTACCGAAATCGACCAAGAGGTACTTTATGCTTGTATGCTATATCTTGTATTCTGTACTAGTAAACAGTATGTATGACGTGATTGTTTTCCATACATTCATTTTTAATTCTGACCCTCCCTCTTCATAACCTGAATCATGCCAAATGAGCCTAGATGGATCAGTCTCTTTTTCTGTTTTCCAAACTTAAACTGTTTATCTGCTATCCTTCAGTCTAGACATACTGTAAAAAAAAAAGAATCACTACTTACTCTACTTTTAAAATATAGCATCACATTTCATACTCACTCACTTTCTGGCAGGTAAGGTTTTTGCTTTCTGTTTTTGTTATTCTTATATAAATATTGGAAATGTATGGCCACTTACCCTTCAGATCAGCTAGTTTTTAATGAGTTCCAAATATAATAGATTTTTTTGTGCATCACAGGTACCATCATTTTGGTTTTGGCAATATCCCTTTCAGAGCTAAATTAGGCCAATGACTAACCAACCTGGTTAAGAGGAGTCATCACTTTATACAAATTATTATTTAGGTTTTTCTGAGCTGACAATAGCACAGCAGGTCCAATGCAGTTTGTCAATGCTTACTGTAAGTCCCTGAATGAAAAGAGAGAAGAGGAGGAGACAAAGTACGGAGCCCAAAAAATGTTATTCAATGGTTCTATGTAGGGTTATAAATGGGCAATAATGATCTGTAAGATTCTGTCCTTAACATAACTGCTGAATTATTGAAGCTCCATTTTCATGATACCATACAAGCAAAACAGCAGCAAGAGAATTCTGAACCATGGGCAGAGCACCCTTTTGGTACTCCACAGCCAAAGCTTAAAAAAAGGTTTGACAGCATGCAACATGTCAGTAGATGATTTCTGAAATGTCCATCAAAACTTTATTGGGCAATCCTTAAAACTGGCACCTAAAGCAGGTACCCATTTGTCCCATTCTTCCTACCACACTGCATAGAACTGAAGTTGAATAAATAAGCAATTTATGATAGTTGCAGAATGAAAAGCTTGTATAAGATCAAAAACTATGATGGCACGTCAATCGAAGGCCCTAAGCAGGTTTTGGTTAGGGAGAGTAGTGCTTATACAGGTACTATTGTTTTTCTTAAAGCCATGTTGCTGATATTACAAGAACTCAAACATGGGCTTAAAAAGCTTCAGGCAGTTCTTATTGAAAATAATTGCTTTTGAGTACTTCCTGAAACTTAAAATTGTACCTAAATGCTTGTGCTTTTTTAAACTGCCTAATGGAGTGACCAATGAATCTCCATTTTATCAAGAACTGGTCACCTTTTTAACAATGCAGGGCTATAGTTTCTACAACTCTTAATTCAGAACTATACATCTATTCTGGACAAAGTTAAAGTACGCTTGGGAAAAATGACCGCCAAGAGAAGGAACTACTTGGAAGACACTCTGATGTAGCATCTGAACATGATAGTATTCTACTAGCAGTGAGCAAGTATGAGAAAATGACAATCAATCACAAATAAAAGAAAGTTGCAAGGGATATTACAGCCTATGAACACCGAATGGCATATCCTATAAGAAAAACATCTCAAGTTATGCCTCAGTTAGGTAATTTTGTTGGAAATTACAACAGCAAGACCAACAGTCCCTTTAGCGACTGCAAAGGCAGTTCAGTGACTGCGTCTTTAAATTCTGCACAGACTCCGACAGGAATTGATAACTGTACCACCACAGTTGCTGGAAGACTGACTGCAATGGATGATAGAAGTGCTTCTAACATACTTTATTCCACCAACGACTTCCCTGAGCTCCCTTTTAGTCCAGACTGTAGCACATCAGAAGAAAATGATTTTGGAAACCAAATAACTTCAAAAAACTGCAATGCAGGGAGGGGGAAAAGTCAAGTGCACTAGATCTGAAGCAGAAACCAAGGGAGGAAACGCTAGATTCACAATGCTCAATTTGTCTAGCTTTGAGCTAAATGATTTTCATTGACAGATACTAGTATATGGATTTAATTTCATACCTAGTCATAGGGCAAACGTTACTAAGACTATCTTAGAGTTAATAATTTTATACAAGAAAGCTTAATTAGTATATTTTAAAAGATGTTAACATAAAAAACATTAACATAAGCCTTCTGTTTCTAATCCTGTGTTACATCACACTATCAAAACTTTGGAAGACTTTTGTGAATGAGATATTAGACATTTTTTAATGAGAAAAAAATGTAAAGCCTTATTTTAGTTTAAATACACAAGAGAGCAAAGCTTTCAAACAATAGCAAGCACAAAAGGAATTAAGATTTATGAGGGTGGCACAGGGGATGGTTTGGTGGTTATGGATCTACAGACATACAATTCTAGTTTAGAAGAGATGCTAAAAAATTCTAAATAAATATGTTTCTCGTGGTGATGTTTTTAAAGAGCAACAAATTGCAACAAACACATTCAGGATTGCTTAAAATATTTTTTTAATGAATGGTGAAATGATTCCTAAATTATATAACTTCTTATCAGTGGAAACTCCTAAACTAGGCATTCTATTTGGTATACATAAGAGCCATAAAAACATCAACCCACCCTTTTGACCTATTGTGTCAGCCCCTGGGAGTAGAATTGAAGGGATATCCTTGTTTTTAGTCTCTATTTTGAACTCTTTCGTTTAACAGCTTCAATCATGTCTTAAGAGATTCTTGGGACTTCATAGACAGTATAAAAAGTTTTTCTGCTAAACATTCTTATTCCCCATATACGAATTATATGACAACTATTGATGTAGTGTCCCTTTTTACTACCACACCACAATTAGAAGGGGTCAAATATTTTAAAATGTCTTCAAACAAGTATACCAACATTGGCATCAGTCTACTGAATTTCTACTGTGCATTACTAGAAATACTGTTAGAAATCAACTTTTTTCTTTTTAATAAGAAGGTTTACCAGCAAACGAAGGGCATAGACATGGGGGCTACAGTAGCTTCTGCCTTTGCCAGATTAATATTGACTGGTAGGAATTAGAGGTATTACCCACCACCCAACAGTTTCTAATATATTTTTTTTATTGAAGGTTTGTGGAAGTCTTTCTCTTTATTATGCAGCATCACCCAGAAGCCTATCTGTCTTTTACTGAAGACATGAATGCTAGTTCTGATTTTTTATCCTTGTTATAGTTGAAAAAGGTTAAACAATACATTTTTAGATGTAGAACTTGGGTGGGGATCTTTATCTGAAAACTTTTACAGTAGTATTTTTCAGCAGAACACTTTTTCCATTAGCTACTTGCATCAGAAAAGCTACCACCCCACTTTTAGAAAGAACCGAATTTCTAGAGGAAAATACATTTGAACCTCTGGGGTGATTAGCAGGGACAATGATTTTGAGTCCAAAATAGATTTTATAACATGTCTCTTTATGGAGAGAGGATTTCCCCTTAAACTACTAAAAAAGATATCAGAAGAAGTTAAATAAGAAACAGCAACACAGTTTAGCCCTATTCGTATACAAGAGTTTAAAAAAAAACTCATAGGAAGAGCCAGCGAGAAATCTACTGACCAAAGTTTGGTCCCTAGATGTTGTCTAGATATGTCTATAAATAACCAACACATAAGGAAAATTATTCATAATAATTGGAAGAGTCTAGCAGGCAGCCATGATATATTGAATATAGTGGGTGATGGACCTCTTTTTGTTTACAAGAAGGGTTATAATATTAAGCAGTTACTGGAAAGTGATAGTACAAAAATAGTTCCTCCTGTCACACAGAAAAATGTAGGAACCTTCAAATGTAATGAATGCACAGCCTGCAGGTACATTTCTGAGGGGAGGTGTATAGTCTTACAACACTTCTCATATACTATTAAAGTCCCAGGTAGGTTCACCTACAATAATAAAGGTATTATTTATATAGCAATATACTCTGGGTGCCCAAGTTTCTATATAGGAATGACCACTTGGAGCCTTGGAAAAAGAATTAAGGAGCACCTCCATGCTATTAAGTCAAATGATAAAAATGCACTGTTTCAACATACTACAAAATGTAAAATTAAATTTTTCTTTTCGGTTCTACAGCTATTAATGCAGGACATGAGAGGGGGAATAATAAAGAACAGGTGGAAAGAAAAGAAACAGCTTGGCAGATAAGGTTGGCTGCAGATCAACAACCACCAGGTTTAAATTATATGAATAACATCACATGTTTTATTAAAGACAGAAGGCTAGCTATCCAGTAAAGGGTTAATTCTAACATGGTACTAATTGTTTCATTATACATTAATTATGCAAGGAATGTGATTGGTGTAAACAACTTCAAGTTATTATTTAACAATGTTTGTTACATTTTTGCTGTTTTATTTTCTGAACAAGTCATTCTGACAAAAGTGTTCATTAAACTTTTATTATGCTAATTCTTGGAGATGGTTCATATGTGCTTTTTCAGAGTTTTTGGTTCTTTGTGTCTAGTATTTTACACTGTAGCCTTGGGATTTCCTTTTCTCTGGTCTTATTGCTGTTCACTCTATAGCCCATAACAAGGAAGATTTTTTTGATAGTGGAAAAAGATGAGATATAGGACTAAATGATTATTCCCCATTTTAATTGTTTTGACATTTTCTTGAGATGGTAAACAAGGCCAGATTTGAAGGAGGTACAGATAATGTCTTAGGGGTACTGGAATTCAGGTATGGCAGCTCCTAAAAAATATAGCCCACTGACATAAAAATCCTGGTGGTCTGTATATAGGGATTTCCTGAAACTATTTGTTCAGAGAACATTTACAGGGAAAATATATGGACTCTGAAGTATTAAATATAAAGATAGATTTAAAGCCCTGATAATATATTCTGTGGCATGTAGATTAATAAGGGGAGATAGCATTTTATTGTACAGATGTCTGAATGGTGCAATAATAGTAGCAGTTTACTTCACAGAATTTTCTGATCGTAATATAGTGTAAGTGGTACAACAGGCAGCACTCTTGGCTTTGGTGCAGAAGGCTGAGAGTTCTATTCACATACAATGTAGATGGACTGCTGACACTACAGTGCTGCATAAGCTGGTACAGCACTCCTGAGTGTGTTGCCCTTCAGATCAGACAATAACTCAAGGTCCCATCTGCTTGCATTGGTGATAACTTAAGTGGATTTAAAAAATCCTATACTAATACCGAAAAGTGCTCTACTAAAACACAAACTCAGAGAAGTAGATGCCAAACAAGAGTTGCCAAACAAGAGTTGCCAACTGGCTTACTGACAGAACCCACATTGTAAAAGTAGCGGACTCCAAATCCAGCTCCAGACAAGTGACAAGTGGAGTACCTCACGGTTCAGTCCTGGGACCACTCTTGTTTGGCATCTACTTCTCTGAAGTACAGGCCAATACTAAGGGACTCTGGCTAACAAAGTTTGCAGATGACTGCAAACTGGGAGCCATTATTAAATCTTCAAATGACGTGGATACTCTACAAATGGGCCTTACAGAAACAGATGCTTGGTGCCAGAGCCATGAGCCTCAAGCTCAATGCCAAGAAATGTATAGTTATCCCCTTTGGGAAAAAACATGTACCCAAGAATTACCACATAGGTGGCAGTACACTAAACACTGAAAGTGTGATAAGACACTTAGGGACACAGGTGGACAGTGGTCTCACTTTCGATAACTACATTGCCACAACAGTCAGGAAATCCTTCTATGTGGCACACCTCATCACTAAGAGCTTTTCATCCAGAAAAAAGGAGGTCATTGTCCCACTGTACTCATCCCTCATTAGACCCATTATAGAATACAATGCCCCATTTGGTATGTACCTCTCAAGACACCTGGAACTACTGGAAAGGCTGCAGAAATACTTCACTAAAAGAATCACAGCCCTAAAACAGATGCCCCATGCTGACAGCCTTAAAAAACTCCAGCTATACTCTGTTGCATATCATCTATTCAGAGGCTATCTCTGCTTAACATACAAGGCCATGTCAAACCCAGAGCTGTTGGACATGCTACACTTAAAGAAATCCCAATCCCTCAGAGCCACATGCTTTGGGGATCTAAACCTTGTCATCACAATAAACAAAACATGCTGGAGGGCTAGGTTCCTGACCCAGAGACTCCCCAGACTCTGGAATAGACTGCCCATGCATGTCAAGCAGAGCGCCTCTTTGGCCCTCTTCAAAAGGAACCTTGACGATTGGATGGGAGAAAGTAAATTCACCCCGGGGATCACGTCAGACACCCTGCTAGACAGAGGTCCAGGAAGTAAATAGAGTGGGAAGAAATAGCCAGGGAATTGTTATGGCTAGGCTTGTATAGGCCCTAGGACCGATAGCCTAGCACCAACCTATGAACCTATGAAATGTCATAATGTTGAATTTTTAACTAGACCTATATAATTTTGCAGTTACTAAGCTAGTTTAACGCACACTTATAGTAGATGGAAAAGTACTGCATGGTTTCTTAGACACAGTGACCATGATTACATTAGATGGATTACACAATGTTTGTAAACTTAAAACCAATAGCAAACAAAAAAAATGAAGTAATGTGCATATATAGTGACAACGTAGCTCTAGTGCTTAAACTGACACACAATGTAATCATTGGGCAGATATTTCCCAATTCAAAGAGCAATAGAAAATGCATAAGGGGAAGGTGGTCAACGAGATACAATATCATAGCTACATAGGCCAAGAAAAGAAAAAAGTTGTGGAACTTAACATTTCCAAAGGAATCAACATTTGGCTCTGGGTAGAAGATAAACCTGGCACAGATTTTTACCAAAAGGATCCTGTAGTTAAAGTAGCAAAAGAGGTCAGTACAAACAATGATAAAGATGGGCATACAGTTAGGAAAACATGCATAGAAGTACAGGTGAAAACTGAGACAAAGGTAAGATTCTAGAGGTAGATTAAGCAGGTTAACTATTGAACTGGACAAAGTGGACACATTGTACTCCTGGCAGAAGAAAATTACTTTTGTGGGTCACCCTTTCTAGTGGATAAATTGGATTAAAAAGTAAAAAGTTGTACTTGTTTTTGTATGTGAAGAACCTACACTCTCCACTTTTGTCAGTTTACTGATGAAAGTAATAATGGCCTGGTTAACCTTCATATAAGCTACATTAAATTTAAAAAGAGGCACAGTGGGTAGGCGTTAATAGAGCTAGAAAAAATATTAAAGTAAATATAACAGGCAGAAGGGCAAATAAATGGGCAGAACCCCCACACACGTACACTTCATACCATACCTCTCAACCTCTTAGTGCAAGAAATCTGGACAAATCCTAACAAAATGGAGGGACAAAGGCCCACAAGTAGGGACAGATTTTAAATATTGTTCTTTTAAACTTATAAAGTTGCTAGAGTAACAGGGTTTGTGTTAACATACATTTTCTGAAGGATTTGAAGTCTGAAACTCAAACATATGTCATTATTTATTGACTTAAATCCTTAGATCATCCCAGTGATTTGCCAGAATACCACAACTTTTATGAGGAATAGACCAAAAACATGAGGCAAAAATCTGGACATTCTGTGAAAATCTGGACAGTTGAGAGGTATGCTTCATACCTGTACTCTGAGCTAAAAAAGTTACTTGCTCTACAGAGTGATCAAATAATGAGACCAGATAGTAACCAGTTATTAGTGCCAAAGCTTTTTAAAACACTCACAATGAAGTTACCACAAGCCACATTTTGAATGATCATTTAGGCATTAATAAGATAAAGGTCAGAATTTTAGTCAGATTTAGCTGTCATGGTACTAAGAAGGAAGCAGAATTTTGTTTTTGGTTTGGCTTGGATGCCAAATTATGATCCTAGCCCATGATTTAGGAACACAATTACATTTGAATGAATAGCAATGGACATTATAGATTCACATGAGAAGTCATGAAAGGGCCATGTGTACATATTGGTAATCACTGACCAGTCAACAAAATTTGCTGAGGCAGTTCCTTTATGAAGACTTATAAAGAGTTACTGTCAAGTCTAATATAAAGAATTAGTGTTATTCCCCAAGATATCATTATGGACCATGGTACCCCCGTTCATGTCTATATTATGGTCACTTCTCTACCACACATCCCAAGTGTTCTCTCCATCCAGATGCTTCATTCTGCAATAAGTGAACCAAGCACATAGTAAGTTTAACTACCGCTGCTGCAAAAGTTATCATATCCCACTACCTAAAGAACTTTCACAGCTGAATTTCACCTGCATTTGCAAAAGTTCACATGGAACAATACATTGAGTTAAATCTATTGAACCAAGCACATAGCAAGTCTGACTACTGCTGTTGCAAAAGTTATCATATCCCACTACCTAAATAACTTTCACAGCTGAATTTCACCTGCAGTTGCAAAACTTCACAAGGAACCATACACTGAGTTAAATCCATTAAATCAAACGCATAGTAAGTCTGACTAGTGCTGCTACAAAAGTTACCATATCCAACTATCTAAAGAACTTGCACAGATGAATTTCACCTGCAGCTGCTGTTAAATCATACATTAGTGTGTTCTGTTTTGTAGTGTTGAATCTGCTGAAATGATATCCCCACTCCCACTTACTTACCCACACTCACAGGCTTTTTACTACTGAAGGTGAAGTTAAATTAACACTTTAGCATATTTTATGCTTATCAGTGTATTATATCCCCTGGAAAAACAAGGAAAAGCCCATAACCATATAATTAATTGCTGTGACTCAAGTCAAGCATTTAGAGTTCAGAGACCTTCCCTCAGACTTACGAAAGCTTGCACGGAGTGCAAGAAGAGTGTAGAAGCTCATGCCGGCAATATGTCTGCCGTGCGATCCAGGTACAGCCGGCAGGGGCGTGCACAAGAGCTGCTAAAGCTCTCTTGCACAGACAGCATCATGGTATGCAAATTACCTCATTTGCTGGTGAAAGCCATGCAAATGAGGTAAATTTGCAATTCAGGAAACACTAACCTGTCCATGGGAGATTAGTGTTAGCTGCAGAAATGTACTCCGTTGGTAACGGAGTACATTTCTGCAAATAGCTAAACGGAGCTATGACAGCTCCAAATAAAGGAAGCATACAGTTGAGGAAGCATGTCAATGGCCAAATATAAGGCCATTGGCATTATAAAATGTTTAAAAACTGAACAATATAACTTTTTTTCCCCAATCTCCGATGTTTAAGCATAGCGCAGCACCGCACAAACGTGCGGCGCTTATAAAAACAAGTAAATAATTTTAAACAAGCCAAAAATAGGCATTTTCACTAAAAAGCTTATTCTTCCATGCAGGTGAATGGCAGGCTAAAGACAACATGGCCACTGAGTAGTGGTTGCTAAGGGGGGGAAGCTCAGTGTGAGAGATGTAACCATGCATTACTAGGCAATCCTATGCAAATGAGGATAAGGATAGTGAATCCCAACTTTCCCCAGCATGTGAGGCATGTCCCAAGAGTGTAAGAGTAGGAGTAGGTGAGTAGAAGAGTAGAATATAGGTGACATCATGAGGGTGTGTGTCAGACAGGTTGTAAGCTAATTGGAGCACAGTGGCTTGTGTTTGCTTTGAGTTGCTCAGGATTGCAAGAGGTGTGCCTACAGTTGTCCTATTTGAAAACCTCAAACCAAAGGTGCACACTGTTAAAAGATAGGAAACTCCTTGCAAACATGCACACAGCGTGTGCACGCATGTGCGTGCATTTACACTCGTTTGTGCGGTGCTGCCCCGGGCAGAAACAGAAAGGCAAAAGGAAGGAAAAGAAGTAGCAGGAAGTTAACCAAGGAGAACTAGCAGAGCTGCCAGGTGAAATACATCAGAATCAGCCAATTACACAGGCAGCAGACTAGCCCAGCCCCGCCCAGCACTTTAAACTCTGCAAACACCATTCCCCCCTGTTTTTTCTCAAAAACTCTGCAACACTGCAGTATACAAAGAGGGAAAGCTTAAGTCAGACAAAATGTTAGGGGCTGCTCTTGCTATCATAAACCAACATGTGTAAGGTGCTGCTGGTGGTGATGTTGTGAATGCTGCTGAGCAACCCACAGTGAGTAGACAGAGAAGAGTGTACAGACCTAGGGTAACCTACCAGGGGCTACATGAGCTGGAGATAGTGGAGCGTTATAGGGTGGAAAGAGACCTCCTACAGCAAATTGTTGAGCTTTGCCGGCCACGCCTCACACACAGAAACAACAGAGGGGAACCCATCCCAGTGGATACCATGGTATATATGTAGGCCTAAGAATACTAGCTACAGGTACTTTCCAAAGACCAACTGGTGATAAGATGGGGATTTCACAGGTATCAGCATCCAGGGTACTCCAACAGTTCCTGGATGCCATGTCAGCACATGTCGGTGACCACGTATATTTCCCCAATTCCCGTGAGGCATTGGCCAGCAATATGCGTCTTTTCCACAAAATAACAGAATACCCTGAGGTAGTGGGTGCAATAGACTGCACGCACATATGCATCAACGCACCACCCGGTGAGCGGGGTAGGGTCTACATCAACCGCAAGGGCTTCCCCTCCATCAACTGCCAGTTCGTGTACGATGCCCAGGGCATAATAATGAATGTGTGTGCTGGATGCCCTGGAAGCTATCACGATTCCCACATTTGGCATCTGACCCAGCTGTACCAGAGATTTGCCAATGGGGACATCCCTGAGGGTCACCTAGTGGGGGATGCTGGATATGCACTGGAGACGTGACTGATGACACCCATCAAAAATGCACACACACCTGAACAAGAACTCCATAATGAGGCACACACACAAACAAGAAACATAACTGAGTGTGTGTTTGGGATGCTCAAGTCATGGTTCTGGTGCCTTGACACATCTGGTGGAGTCTTGCAATACTCACCAACTACATGTGCCCAAATTGTAATGGTATGTGCCATGTTACACAATATGATCCTGCGTAAACAGCTGCAGCAGGAACAGCATGGGACAGGGCCAAACAGCCCCCCACCATTGCCAAGGCCTGCACAGGCATAGCGTGACTTGGAGGAGGAGCAACCTGAGCCTGCCCCAGTAGGCAGAATGAGGCATGCCCAGTAAGCCCTGGCCTTGGCAAAGAGGCAACGTATAGCACATACACTGACTCAGTAGGAACCCTGGAAATGACACCTCTCTCAGACTCGCACATACAGTAAAAGGGATGCCTAACTTGACACTACCTGTTTTGAAACATGTATAGGGAGTGTACTATGTGCATCCGACATAGGCAGCCCTGCAGCACCACCTGAGGCATGAGTGCCCTATTTTAAGCAATATAAAGCACTGCTAAGCACATTTTACCATTACTGAGCATATTTAAATACAAACTGGGCGTAGCTGCACACCGCGCTAACCAGCAAAACGTCGAGCAACATCGGGCAAAGTTGGGCAACGTTGGGCAAAGTGCAACAAAGTTGGGTAAACACGCTCACACCTGCTTTACTGCGTGCTTCCTGTCGATGCACAACACAAAGGTGAGCCCTGAAGTAAAAACCAATTTGATTGTCAACACACATATAGTATATATGCCCATAGTGGGCATGCTCACACACAAACAAATTTAGCAAATTTCAGTCAGCAACATACTGAACGGTCATACTGGGCATGCTCACACACTTAAACAAACGAAGCAAATTTCAGTCAACAACATACTGAAAGGTCATACTAGGCATGCTCACACACTTAGGCCATGTCTAAGTACAGCAGTGGGCTACACATATCTGGCAGTTGCAGTTCTTACTCCAGACACATCATTATTCACCAATCCTACCTTGCGCACACAGTGATATGAAAACAGACCCATATAATATATCATGTCATAATCAAACTATGTACTACAAGTACTTAAGTTGTTCAATGAAAGTGAAAATGCAAAGAAAATCAATAAATCTCCGATCAGTATCATCAAGAAACAATGAGCACTCCCAACATTATCCAAGCCATGTTCTGACAAAAATATTGCCAAAGAGTCCATAGAGAACCATGAAGCTTTCTTTAGCTATGTCATAAATATCAATGTAAACTCATATATGTTCTGAGTCAGTGCAAAGTGTAAATGAATACATGTACATGACTGACATTGCCAACATCTTGTCAGACAGGTTCATAGATATTTACCCCCCTTTCACTGACAAAAGGGCCCATTACCATACCTGGAGATTGTGAAAACCCAGAAATCACATATACAATGGTTGAACAGCTCTATCCAAACCTAAAAACATGGCGTCTATGGGATGACATGGTGTCCCTGGCTGTGTCATATGTGAACTCCAAAACAAACAGACCCAGCACCTGAACAGTCTGTTGAGACTCGCCCTCTGTACAGGATATGAAACTGTTGAATGGGTTACAGCAATGTTTGGCACACTCCACAAGTGTTGATGCACAACAGAAAATGGGAACTATTGTCTTATAAGCCTAATAAGCCTGATCTGTAAGGCCATGGATTCCATCATTATGGAACTCATAAACAGAGCTATTGGGAGCCTACAAACACCCAACCTTACCCATTTTGGTTCGGTCAGGGGCAGATCATGGTCCCTAAACCTGCTAGACAGTTTTCAAGGCAGTTACCCAGGAAATACATCAATGAAATGAGCTCCACATGGCCTACATAGACTTTGAAAAGCCCTTTTCCAACATCCCACACACATGTCGTATCCACAAAATCAACAACCTGTGCATAAACACGTATGTCATCTGATGGATTGCCAACTGGGGTACAGATAGATCCCTCAAGGTAAGAATTGTGGTCTCCTTGTTGGACTGTAAGCTGGTAACAACTGCTGCCCCCCATGGCTCAGTCCTGGGACCCCTCCTGTCTGGTGTATACTTTTCAGAAATACAGTCAAACACACAAGGGCTATGGTTAGCAAAGTTTGTGGATGACTACAAAAAGGTTGTCATAAATGATGTTTGGGACAACAGGGCCATCCTTAAAAAGGGTCTCAGTCAGATAGATGTGGTGTCAAAATTATGGCCTCGAGCTACAGTCATACAAATACCACATAGGTGCCCATGGATAGTTATCTCTACTTCCAGAAACACATTCACAAAGTGGTTAGAAAATCATGCTATGTGTTCCCACAAATTGCCAAGTCTTTGCATGTAGGTCAAAGGAGGTTTCCTCTACTCATCAGTCATCAGACCCATCAGGACACACTTGCAATGAATCTGACTAGGCACCTTCAACAACTGGAAAGACCACTGAAGTACCGCAACAAGAGGATTACTGGCCTCAAACAGTTGCCCCATGCAACAAGACTGAAGTAACTCAATCTGTACTCTGTTGCATACCGTCTACTCAGGCAATCTCTGCCCAACAGACAGGTCCATGTCCAATGCAGAACTGATGTACATGCTCTATCTGAAGTAAACCCAAGCTCACTGTGCCACATGCTCTAGGGATATAATCATCACAACAATAAATAGAACATGTTGGAGGGATACATTACTAACTCACAGACTTCCCTTGCTTTGGAACAAGCTCCCAACCTACATAAAGCTGACTCCCTCACTGACACTCTTCCAGAGGAGCCTTGATGAGTGTATGTGAAACTGAACTGTCACACCATGGATCACTTCATCAGCTCTACTACACAGAGGCCTAGGAAACTAACCCCATGTGTGGTGATAGCTGCACACTCTGGCCATACTAATATATGCCTTCAGGCAGATAGCCTATTACCTACCTACGTACCTATATATGTAGGGGGGACACAGTATAATAAGCCAAAGATGGATGGGCAGAGATGTGTGTAAGAGGGTGACCATTACAGGGAGCCATCCAGGACTGTCCCACCCAGCACACATCCCAATGGCACAAAAGACATGAGGTGCACATCTCACCCACTGTACATAATAGCCACCAGTATCTGTAAGCATTACAGTGTATGTGGTGCATGTGCCTGCTGTACAACATGACTGTACAATGAAGTGCACATCTACTATCTGTAGACATGTACCTGTCACATAAGTTCATAGGTATG
This sequence comes from Protopterus annectens, assembly GCF_019279795.1. Lineage (NCBI taxonomy): Eukaryota > Metazoa > Chordata > Ceratodontiformes > Protopteridae > Protopterus > Protopterus annectens. The sequence goes on along the minus strand of NC_056735.1, from coordinate 1,175,483,345 downwards.
TAGTAGACTATCTTCATGAAGGCATATATTAGCCTAGGCAAGTTGTGCAGCTTTCACCACCCCATTGGTTAGTCTCCTAAGACCTAGTTCTAATAGTTAGTACCCTAAGCCCCTTTCTATTGGGGCTGCTGATGTGATGCCTGGTGTGAATTGTCTGTTTCCCATCCACTCATCAAGGTTCCTACTGAAGAGTGTCACTGAGGGGCTCTGTCTGATGTACATTGGGACTCTGTTCCACAGTAAGGCATGTCTCTGGGATGGCACTCTATCCCAGCAGCATGTTGTATTCATTGTTGTGATGAGGTTCGTATCCCTTGAGTGTGTAGTGTGACTCAATTTTGTTATCCTTAGATAGAGCATGTTCAACAGTTATGTGTTGGACATGGCTCTGTATGTCAGGCAGAATGTGCCTCTGAGTAGGCGGTACGCAACAGAGAACAGATTTAGTTTTACCAGTTGTGTTGCATAACACAACTGTTTGATGCCAGTAATCCTCTTGGTGAGGTACCTCTGTGGTCTCTCCAGCTGCTGGATATGCTTAGTCGAGTACATCCAAAATGATGCATTGTACTCAATGATGGGTCTGATGACTTAAGAGTAGAGGGCGACCGCTACCTCTTTTGATCCTGATGCAAACCCTTTGTTGATTAGGTGGGCCACATAGGATTTCCTAATCACTTTGGCAACATGGTTGTCAAAGGAAAGATGACTATCTACTTGTGTCCCCAGATCCCTTATTACCTTGTCAGTTTTTAGGGGTTAACACCTATCTGGTAGTTTGTGGGTACTTTGTTTTCCCCAAAGGGGATTGCTATGCTTTCTTTCACATTGAGCTTGAGGCCATGATTCTGACACTACACATCTGTCTCATAGAGTCCCTTCTGGAGAATATTTGTGTCATCCAGGGAATCTATTATGGCAAACACTTTACAGTTCCCAGCAAACTTAGTCAACCACAACCCTCCTGTGTTGGCATGTACTTCTGAGAAGTATATACCAAACAGGAGGAGCCCCAGGACTGAACCCTGGGGGACACCAGTTGTTACCGGTTTAGAGTCTGACATGTAGCCAGCAACTCTTAATTTGTAGGCTCTATCTGTGAGCCAGTTTGCAATCCATCTTGTGATGTATGGATTTATGCCCAGGTTGGTGAGTTCATCTATGATACCTGACTGGGGAATAGTGTCAAAGGCCTTAGCGAGGTATAGGTAGGCTGTGTGGAGCTCCTTTCAATCATCTGTAGCCTGGGTAACTGTCTCAAAGAAATCCACCCAGGTCAGGAGGCATGATCTGCATTTGATGAAGCCAAACTGGGTGTGCTCAACTGTGTGAAGGTTCCCAATGTCTTTATTGTTGACTTCCATTATGATTGGCTCCATTGCCTTGCAGATCAGATTCATCAGGCTCACAGAGCGGGAATGCCAAGGGTCTTTTGTGGCCCCACCCCTGTGGAGTGAGAAGAATGTTGCTGTGCAACATTCTATGGGTACATATCCTGTAGAGAGAGGTGTAGGTATCCTTGCTGAATATGGATACATCCCCACCCTATGTGCTATGATCCAGGTCCTGATGTTGGAAGGTATGGAATGAGTAGTATCCTGGTAGTGCTGGTGTGTTCTCTGGAGCCTGGAACTAGGCTTCTGTTACTGCACAGATATCAATATTCTCCATACTGAGAAGTGCCTCGAGTGTGTGCATTTGGTGGCTGAGACTTCTGGCAATGAGTAGCATTTAGCTCACTTTGTGGTTATTTGTGCTGGTTAAGGGGTTTGGTTTGTCCCGAGTGACCAGTGTTCCACACCTGAAGTCAGTGCCTCATTGGTCCGATCCGACCATAAGCTAATTACCCTACGTATCCACATTCTGCCCCACCCCCCATTAAGGAAACCACGGTAAAAAATTTCTCCAAAGCGAACTTCATGCTTCTTAAGACAGAAGTGGTGAACTTCATGACACCCATGCAGATGGACAATACAGTTACAACTACTGAATCTAACACAATTGCACTTTATAAGCACTTACATGAGTACATGGATCGTGCTATCCCAAACAGAACCAAGATGCTATCCTCCAGAAAAAGGAAGCCAATCTGGTGGTACCCTGCCATAAACAAACTATACAACAGAAGGAAGAAACTGTTGCAAAAGAGAGTAAAATCCCATGAGTGGAGGAGCTCCCTGGTCAGTCTCAGTAAGAAGCTGCGATCCCTGATAAAATTCTCCAAAGCTAGTTACGAAAACAAAATCGCCACTGATTCTAAAGGCAACCACAAAGCATTCTATAGCTACGTCAAGAATCTCAATGGCAACACTCAGATCTGCTCTGAGTTACAGCACAATGGCACTAAATATACAGACCCAACTGATATTGCCAACATCCTGGCAGATAGATTCAGTGCTAACTTTACCCCCCTCTCACCCATTAAAGAGCCCATCTCTATACCGGAAGAATGCAAAGTTCCTGTAATCACGGCTGCACAGGTAAAAAATACACTCTCTAAAGCCAGGAACACAGCATCCATGGGACCAGACTACATCCCAGGCTGCGTTCTACATGAACTACAGAACAAACTGGCACCACACCTAAGTACCATGTTCAATCATAGCCTCACCTCAGGCTTTGTGCCTGCTGAATGGCGCACAGTGACGGTTATCCAACTACACAAGGGGGAGCCACCACGGACTCCGGGAACTATCACCCCATTAGCCTGATGAGCCTGGTCTGCAAGGCCATGGAACGTATCATCATGGAACTTATAAACAAAGACACTGGTAATCTCCAAACTCTGGACCCCAACCAGTTCGGGTTTGTAAAAGGCAGATCATGTCTCCTAAACCTGATAGACTTCTTTGAAGCAGTCACCAAAGCCGTAGACAAGGGTAAGGTGGTTCACACAGCCTATCTAGATCTTGCCAAGGCTTTCAACACCATCCCCCACTCTGGAATTATAGATAAACTCACTAAACTAGGTATAAATCCTTATGTCACAAGATGGGTTGCCAACTGGCTCACTGACAGAACCCACACTGTGAAAGTAGCAGACTCCAAATCTGACTTCAGACCAGTGACAAGTGGAGTACCACAGGGTTCAGTCCTGGGTCCTGTCCTGTTTGGTATCTACTTCTCTGAAGTACAGGCTAACACAGAAGGTCTTTGGCTAATGAAGTTTGCAGATGACTGCAAACTAGGAGCCATAATCGAAACTACTAACGATGTGGACATCCTACAAAAGGGCCTCACTGAGACAGATGCATGGTGTCAAAGCCAAGGCCTCAAGCTCAATGACAAAAAGTGCATTGTCATCCCCTTTGGTAAAAACTCTGTACCCATGAACTACAACATAGGCGGTAATATACTTAACACTGAAAGTATGATAAGAGACTTTGGGACACAGGTGGACAGTAGTCTCTCCTTTGATAATCACATCACCACAGTAGTCAGGAAATCCTTCTACATGGCACACCTCGTCACAAAAGGTTTCTCATGCAGAAAAAAATAGGTCATTGTTCCCCTCTACTCATCACTCATTAGATCCATTATAGACTACAACGCCCCTTTTGGTATGTACCTCACAAGACATCTACAATAACTGGAAAGGCCGCAGAAATACCTCACAAAGAGGATTACCAGCCTCAAACACATGCCCTACACAGACCGTCTCAAAAAACTCCAGCTTTACTCCTTCGCATATCACCTACTCAGAGGTGATCTCTGCCTAACATACAAAGCTATGTCAAACCCAGAGCTGTTGGACATGCTCCACTTAAAGAAATCCCAATCCATCCGAGTTACACGCTCTAGGGACCTAAACATTGTCACCATAATAAACAGAACATGCTGGAGGGATAGATTCCTGTCCCAGAGACTTCCCATACTCCGGAATAAACTACCTATCTATATCAAACAAAGCTCCTCATTAGCACTCTTCAAGAAAAATCTTGATGTTTGGATGGGAAATAGGAAATTCACCCCGCGGATCACTTCTGTGTCTCTGCTCAAAAGTGGCACAGGAAAATAAATTTCTTGGGTGGCAAAAGCCACGGTACCTTTTTGGCTGGGCTTATATATACCCCAGGGCTGATAGCCTAGTACCTACCTATGAACCTATGAACCTTTGAGCCTTGCCTAAAAAAGGTAATATGGGGACAGCAACAGCCTTGGCTAGTATTCAGAAGCATAGGGGTGACAGGTGCAAACCATCTCTAGTGAAGCAACAAGGCTTGTCTATCATGTCATCACAGGCAGACAGAGACTGGATCCCCTTTGACTGACACCAGAAGCTCAGCCAATTGTTGAAGTTTATCACCTTTCTGTTATATTGCAGTATCATGTAGGTGAAGGTAAGACACTACTCAAGGTCAGGGTCATACCAGCCTGGGCTACATGATCATAGAGCTACTATATATCTCTTGTCATGTTGTCCTGGGAGGTATGTCTCAGATCATTCACACTGACATGTACAAAGAACACGTCATATGTGTACCTGTTCTGGAGTGATGTAAGTGCCTGTGTTATGTGGTGGATCATAGCACCTGACAGACAACTGACAGTAACTTTCCCCTTGTCCAGCCGAGTGAGTGGAACATCTGTATGCCTGACTATGGAGTCACCTATTACTAGTGTGTTGGGTTTGTTGTTTTGCCTTAGGGCCTGTTGTGAGGCACACTGCTTTGATGTATTATGTGTTTTCTGTCGTGTGCTTGGAGGTGAATGTTTGTTGCTTGTCTGCTTAGGAGGACACTCTCTCTTTTTCAGATTAATATTTGTATTCTCAGAGTATGGTAATGTGTATTTATGTGTGTGTGTTTTGCTGGTGATTATATTGCAGGTCTATGTGAGACTGTTAGTGTTGTGGTTATATGACCCTACCCCTCTTGACTGTATTGTCCAGTATTGGGTTGACAGAGCTTAGCCACCGGTTTGACCCTGTGTGTGCCAGCATGTGGTGCATCAACCCATATATGATATGGTCATGGCCTATGCATACAATACACTCACAATACACCTAGTATGATAAGCCTGCTGAGGTTAGCAAATGTGAAAAAAAACTTTGGGCAAACTGCCGGCGAGTAATGTCTGTATTGCACCCTGTAACTCCATATTGCTTGCTGAAGTGTAAAGACGTACTTAGTTTGGATTAAGAACCCCGCACTTGCCAACTGTGTGTGTGTGTGTGTCTATCTCTCCCTGGGGAGACAGCAACCATTTTGGAGACTACTCACACCCCTTAAAAGTGGTAAACTCATCTTTGTCAAGTCTGATGATGTCACCATCCTACAAATATACCTGTGGAAAGGTGACATCCCAGTAATGTGTATAGCGTGTCGTGTAAATGCATACTGCTGTAGTATCATAATGTAGTTAGGTAGGGGTTTGAATCCTCCACTTGCTAACTGTGTGAGTGTGTGTGTCTCCCTGGGGAGAAGCAACCTTTTTGGAGAGTACTCACACCCCTTAAAAGTGGTATACTCATCTTTGTCAAGTCTGATGATGTCACCATGCTACAAATATACCCGAGGAAAGGTGAAATCTGAGTAATGTGTATAGTGCATTGTGTAAATGTGTACTGCTGTAGTATCCTAATGTATTTAGGTAGGGGTTTGAATCCTGCACTTTGCCAACTGTGTGTGTGTGTCTCCCTGGGGAGGAGCAACCTTTTTGGAGACTGCTCACACCCTTTAAAAGTGGTATACTCATCTTTGTCAAGTCTGATGATGTCACTATCCTACAAATATACCTGTGGGAAAGTAAAATCTCAGTAATGTGTATAGCATGTTGTGTAAATACATACTGCTGTAGTATCATAATGTAGTTAGGAAGGAGTTTGAATCTCGCACTTGCTGACTATGTGTGTGTGTTCCAGGTGTGTGAGAGTGTGTGACACCGTTGGTCAATGTGGAGTGGGTTTTGATTTTTCTAGTGTATGACATATCACAGTGACAACTGTATGTGCATTACACATGTAAGGTAGCTGTGGGGCAAAGCCATAAACATACATGTGACCTCAATTATTTCATAGGTGGGTACTCTGCTTTCTCCATGAAAGCATCTGTTAACTTTGCCAGAGCGTGCCGGTGCTTTCCAGACCTTAGGTCATTTCTGTATGCTTGTGACAAGCTTAGCAACTGCAGTGATCCCTGGGCTACATCTTCTGTTTCACATCCACTCATCATGGTTTCTATTGAAGAGTGTGAGTGAGGGTTTATGCTTGAGGTATATTTGAATCCTGTTCCAAAGCAAGCAAAGTCTGGCAAAGATGACTAATCATTATAGGTGTGCAACAACCTCTGTGGATTTGCATGCAAACCCTTTATTGCTTATGTGCTCCACAGAGGGATTTCCAAAACCCTTTGATAATGTGATTATCAAAGGAGAGATGACTAAACACATGGCTCTATGTATACATTAGTACCTGTTCCACATTTTGGGGGCTACTACCTATGTGGTACTCTGGGGATACTTTGTTTTCTAAAAGTGGATAACTATGCTTTCTTTGGCTTATAGCTTTACAGCATGGGTTTGACACCAGGTATCTGTCTGTATGATACACTTTTGGAGGATGTGTGTGTCATCTGGAGAATAAAGTATAGCCCACAGTATGTATTTTCATCAAATGTGGGCAGACATATCCCTACTGTGTTTGCTTGTACCTAAGAAAGCTATATGATAAACAGGAGTGGTCCCAGGACTGAGTGCAGGTGAATTCCACTTGCTACTGGCATTGAATTGTACATGGAGGCTGCAAATGTTACTGTGTGTACTACATCTGTGCGTCAGTTGTCAATCCATCATCTAACAATCGTTTATGGTCAGTCTGTTGAGGTTATGTATAATACCAGAATGTGGGATGGGTATGAATTGCTGGTGAGCTATAGCTTGGCTGTGTGGACCTCCCCTCCCTCACCTATAGCCTTGTTAACTGGCTTGAAGTCTACTAGGTGTAGAAGCCATGATCTGGCCTTTAGAGAACCTAAGTGGGTATGGTGCAGTGTTTGCAGGTTCATAATGTCTCTGTTAATGAGTTCCATAATGCTGTGCTCCATAGCCTTCCAGATAACATTTGTCTGGCTTATAGGGTGAGAGTTTCCAGGATCTGTTGTAGTTCTACCCTTAATCAATTTATGTTAACATTTGCAGTGGGTGTGACGAGGGTGGACAGGATTAGGAATAAGTATATTAGAGGGTCAGCCCAGGTTTGAAGGTTAGTAGACCAAGCCAGATAGGCAGGATTAAGTTGGTTTGTTCATGTGCTGAGAAGGGATGCAGAGTATATTGTGAAATAGATGCTAAGGATGAAGCCGCCAGGTAACAGGAAAAGAAGAATGCCTAAGATGAGGTTTATAGCTGTGGTGAGACAGGACATGCAGGTGGATGGTGTGACAGCGCAAGATGCAGAGGGCAGGAAGAATGGAAACAGATGATCTACTGTGGCGACCCCTAATGGGAGCATCCGAAAGGAGAATAAGAAGAAGACGTTGTAGCTCAATCCTTGTGGACTATGAACACCATTACTGTGTGTCATTCCACAAGTATGTAACCTGTACAGAGGCTGCATCTGGACAGAGTGTTTAGGTGAGTGGTGACTTCATATGTCAGCTTGTGTATGACACAGCCAGGGACACTGTCCAGTACCATTGCCACTGTAGTTTGGACTTTGGTAAAGAGATGTTTTAACTAGACTGTCTGTGAATCATCAGGTTTTACATTCTTCAGGTCTGGAAATGTGGCCCTTGTGTAATGACAGGGTGGTGAAATCCACATTCAAACTGTCTGACAAGAAATTGGTAATGGCAGTCAGATAAGTGTACTTTGTGACCATTTACATTAACTGTGACCTGATCTGAGATTTCCCTTGTAGATTATAAACAACACTAAAGAAAGTTTTAGTGTTGTCTTTGGAATCCTTGCCATTTTGTATTTAGAAGCTTGCCTTGTATGTTTAATGAGGGCATGTATGATCCCAATGATACTGACCAGAGAGGTTATCCCTTCTTGGTATGTAACTCTTTTTTGGTACAACTTCACACCTTCTATTATATATTTACTTTATGGCAGGGGTCCATGAGACTAATGCACTTTTACTGTATAAGTGAGAATTTCTTGTGTTTGTGATAGCATGGTCCATGCAACCCTGTAGGAGAACACTGTGCATTACTAAAGGATTATGCAGCGGGGACAGTGTTAACCTTAGTAATGCAAACCAATGACAGATAGCAACAACAGCATCACCCACAGCTCAGTGTCAACCCGTGTCATACACACACATGCGTACTCAAGTTCCAAAATGTGTGTAGTACAATGCGTACTGGCCACCAATAGAAACTATGGAGTGTTAACACTGGCCAATACAGGGCATGTCACCCTGCCCATGTGTCCAATATGCATGTACATGCAGACAGTGCACCTCCACCATGTTCACAAATGGACACCTGCAAACGTGTGTTGCACACACCCCACACTTACTGTCCACTGTATAATGCATGCTGACACAACTACACACATAAGCCAAGCGGCACATGGGCAAACAAAACACAGTTGGAATAAACACTGGTGAAAACAATACAACATTGCTAATTACAGCTTTAATGCATCATGCCTGCTCAGCTACACCTTCAAGGATATCATTGCACTTTACTGCTGACAACATGCTACACATCCAACCATTGCTATACTTTATTAAAGTCACTCTGTGCATCAGCACCATGTTAGCCTGTTCCTGCATCAATGTTACAGATGACAGGAGGTGGCACAGGTTTCATCATATGCACAGGATGTGTTGTTGGTTTGCCAGAGGCCTACACCGAGCCATACAATCGACATGTGTGTGTGAGTGTGTGTGTGAGGGTCATGAGTACTGTTATGGGCCAATGTTGATGTCATGTGTGCGGGTATGTGTTTGCCCTAGGTTTCTGGTTTATGTGTGTGTGTCTGCATGCACACAGTTCCACCATGTGGCTGCCATATACGGGGATTTGTGAGACAGCTACAGACTGTACCTGGCAGGCTTTACAGATCACCGTCTCTGGCCACGGATACGGAACCTGTGCCTGGCAGGGGTGCTACAGACAGTATAAGGTACTAATCCAGATTGGGTACTATCCGAAGAGATTGACAAATGTCCACTGGATCCAGATCCCTGCTGGGACTGGCCAGAGCCACGTGCATGTGGTCTGCTAGGACAGTCTATGGACAGCCCCCTCCAACATTGCTGGGGCTGGTACTGGCACTATGGAAGTGGCTGTGACTTGCTAGATGTCTACGGTGACCTCCAACTGGTGATGTTGCTGGCATACGTCCACGTCGATGTCTCAACCATCCCGCACTGTCCTGACACATGGACATGACAGTGTGGAGGACATCCAATGTCTCATCCAACGTCTATCAATAACCTCAGTGTAGTTACATATGGCACCTGCTAGGTCATGGATACTGTCATTTACAGAGGTGTAATGAGCTCTCTGTGCCCTTAGCCCCTGTCTGGTGTACTGCTCCATTTGTGTATGTGCCTCCCTGACAGCCTGGAACATGCGTGTGGTAGAAAAAGGTGTGGCACATCTGCCAGGGGCATGATGACCAGCAGTGCTCTGACGAGAACCCCTGGGCATCTGCCTATGTGGTACCATTCCAGACATCTGGCTATGGCTGCTGTGTCCTGATACATGTGCCATAGATACCACACTATCCTGGCCAGTGCCAACCATACACTGTCCCTCAGCTAAGGGCAATGGTGATGATGGATGTACAGGCAATATGACTGTGTGCATGGATGGGGTGGAGACTTGTGTACTATCAATTGGTCGCCCAACAACAGACCCTGACAAACCTGCCTGTGCCTCAACACACCTATCCTCATGATCACTGTCTGTCTCAGTGACATCAGGTTCCCTGCTGTACTGAACCAGCCCCATCTCGCCACCTGTGAGAGGAAAACAGGAAACACACTTTAAGACCTGAACATGACTTCAGACCACATGCAAACATGCGCACATACAAACATGCACACACACAAAACTACACTCCTCCCGAAAGCAGACACACACAACACCAGCAATCACAGAACATACACAATAGCAGGTGATGGTGGGGTACACTATCACAAGCAAAATAGTCATATCACACATGTCAGCATGCAGGACATGTGTTGCTCAACAGCATGCAGTGCAAGTGTAGTCAGTCATTGTTACTAACAGTATACATGGCTTTGATGCATGTGTTTTGTTATTAGGTGATGGCCCTCCCCCTGGAACACAATGCATACATGGACACAACATTGCTGTGCAGGTATTCATAACCCTGTGATGTACTGTGCACCATAACTCACAGGTGTACATACCATTGCTGGATGTGTATCTGTGTGTCAGATAGGTATCCAATGCTGATTACAGCTTCTGTGTCTTTAGCAAATAATTGTGGACACATTTTTAGCACATGCATGATGAGTATTCACACAACATCATCAGTGGTGCATGGATAATTGATGGAATACCATTCGGCCACATACCCAACGCACGGTACTTATGGTGAGTGTAGATCATATTGTGGACATGCCAGTCTCATCCATGACATGGCATTCTAAAGCACAACTGCACATTTAAACACTACACACACCCAATATGGGTCATATGACCTAGCCACTCAATAGCATCACAAGACATATATGTGTCAGTTGTGCAAATGGTGATTGGTATGCATACTGTTTAGAGGTGCATATGTGTGCACACACACATCATTATGGTGTGTAGCAATTACAGCTATGTGTAGTTCTGTGGTTACAATAACTGGATGGGGTATAGTACCATAGGCCATCATCATGAAGCATCAGGTGGTCACTCAAGGCTACAAATGTTTCACAAACTAGCACTAATCATGCTGCACTTGAAGTGTACTACCTTGGCTAAATTCACCATTTCACAACCAGTTGTTACGTGAGGTTGTAAGGAGGCCAATAAGGAGCATTCCCTGACATGAATGTGTAGTGTGTTGCAGAGTGTTTAAATGCCCCAGGATAGGTCTCTACCTGGTATATTATGTGTAATGTGTGGATGAGATTTTGGATACTGGAGTGTGTCTTTACAGAGGATTTGGGAATCCCTTATGTGTAGCATGTTAAAATGCTCTCTGTATGACATAGATGTGTATGTTATGTGTATGTTGAGTATCAAATGTACCTATCCAATGGTCACTACACTCTAGCCATATTTGTTTGAGATGGTCTGGATATTGCATGTGTTTGAGGCAGCTAATCACATTAGTGAGATGTGCATGCTCTTACACCAAATATGCACAGCATGCATTATGGGTAGGTGTGTTACATGTGTACATGGCCTACACCTTAACTATGACATGCACTTTTTATTTACAATATTAAATGTAGAACATACTCACCAGCATCTGTCCGCTGCCTTGATATCACCCCAGAGGTACCTACATAGAAATGAGACAGTTTGTCAGTGGCCACAACTGTGGCATTGCTACTGTGTGTTTGCAATCTTACAGTACAACAGTTTGCATTCACAGGGCTACAGATTATGTTCCAAATGATCAGTATTTCACAACAACAGACTCCACATCTTTGAACAACACACTCCACATCTCACATATGCATGATCTACCAATACAGATAACAGTAGTCTACAGATATGCCATGTTACCTGCATGCTCCATGTGTGCTTGCTGGGTGGCTCCAACCTCCATCATGGTGTATGTCTGCTGCTGTTGTTGTTGGGCAGGTGCCACCAGGCTCATGAGCAGCTCCTCCACTCTGGTGAGGGGGGGGAAGGATATTAACACCAGCCCCTGTTGCAAGCTGTTCTCTACGCACATCAGCGGCACGCTGACAGACAAGTCTGAGAAGATCACTGCAGTGGTGACGTACCTGCTCATATGTGCAGTTATGCAGGCCTACCTCATTGACCCTGTGGACAAGATCTTGCCACATTGCAGTACTCTCCTGCTGGCCCTGGCTGGTTCGTGAAAACATTAGATGGTAGTGCTGAATCATACAGCTAGTGATGATATAATCTTCAGCACTACTGTAACTCGGGTTCCTGTGGTGAGCCATGATCCCTGGAAGACATAAATACAAAAATATGTCTGAGCAAGTCATATGGCACATTTAACATCATACAGTACAGATACCACTGAACTGCCATATATAGCAACCTATAAGCTAACTGAGAGTGAAACACTGTAACTGCCACTTATCACTGCTCACCCCACAACTGCTTGAAAGTGCCTTGCTCACTCTCTATCTAATGAACCATGTTCTGCACAGCAACAAAATAAAATCAATTTATAAGACTATACAAGAGTACCTGGCACACTGTATGCAACACGATGCACCACCTAGCCACAGCAGATATACATCAAGCTGATGTGTAAAGAAATATATCATCCATCACAATCAGTGTAAGGTCCAGTAAATGTATTACTATTATACCACACAACTTGTTAATGCCAGACCCGTGGCCAAAATATGTGCACAATTGGGAATATAGGTCACATACTGCTGTTGAATGTTGCTAGATATGCAGTTATATGTATTACCACACATATGTCAAAGGACATGTTACAGACATACCCACATACACATCAGACATAATTACAGGACATAAAGGTATGACAACCCAGATAAGCTTTCAGTGTGTACTATACAGTACTGTGTGTCAGTACTTACACAACCTTAATCTTGAGAAATGTAATATGTGATGAATACAGGGACCACACAAAACAGTGGATGTAAGCAATGTGGAAATACACCATACTTTGCTGTACAGGCCCAGAGCTTCAATTAGTATTACAGTACACACAGGATTTGCATTCAACATAGGTACCAATCAATAATCATAGATGTAATGCTTTAGCCTCCAATGACACACCCTAGTTAAAACCAAGGGACTTAATCACACTGTATGCAATAGCACTTGTTCTGCCTAGCAACAGAATACACAGCTTTTGCTAGGATCAAAGCAAGGACCCATAATACCATAACATAAACAGTTTCCCACTAAGCTATCCCACAGATACATATCTTTGACGTATTCACAAACATATTGACCATCACAATCAGTCAACAGTACAGAGAATCTATTGCAAAAAGTAGATGTAGGTGTGTATGAGTATGTGTATATATATATATATATATATATATATATATATATATATATATATATATATATATATATATATATATATATATATATATATATATATATATATATATATATATATATATATATATATATATATATATATATATATATATATATATATATATATATATATACACATATAGGCACATATACATTTCACCTTTCATAGTGAGAATATCAATTATACAAAGGATGTAAGATGTACAGTAATGTAATAAAATCACACAGTCTTGGGATAAATACATTGAAGGTGTTCACAGCCCAGGTAGCTTTAGCAAGCCTTACTGGCTTCAACATTGCAAACTGAACAAACCACCCACAGTGTTTAACCGCCACATGTCGTATCCCAGCACTGTATGCTGTCTTGTTTGTCACACACTAAAACCTACATACAAATATGCGCATACTAACCTTCGCCAACATATATATCTCCCCCTTCGAAACAGTTGCAATATGTCCCCTGCTCTATGCACACACACAGATGTGAATATATATGACACATATATATTTCTCCGTATATGTGTGGCATACACACACATGGTCCACACTGATGCAAGTCCCTGGACCTCACAGCTGAACTGTTGAGCCTTGCTGCAACACAAACAGGTGTCACATATGAACACAGACTAACATTGGGGGGTATATATGGCAACAGATGCTAGATAAGCATATTAGACTGCTACAGCAGTTGCCAATGCTAAGCTACACTTTAATATGACTATCATGCATGTGTTGTTCTGTCGCACCCATGTTTATATAATGTCAGCGGTAATCCCCTCAACAGCCATTGGTCACACTGCTGTACAGAACACATATAACATGGATCAGATCTTTGACATTTAATGTTGAGCTACACATTTCACAGGTATGTTCCACTGCCCACAGGTACACACAGCATTGTCCATAGCAGCAGTTAAGCAGAACATCTGTGCATAAAGAAGTACTGCTGCCACATATGAATGTTTCACATTATGCAGACTATTCTTCAATAACATCTACTACATGCCAGTAAATACATATGTGTCACATACCTTTCCTTTGTATAATTTGGTAATATTTATTTTTCCTTTTCTCTCTCTCTCTCTGTCTCTCTCTCTTTCTGTCAGTCTCTGCAGTAGAGTGATTGAGTTTGTTGGCAGAGATTGTAGCCTGCTTTTGTAGGAATTTGCACATGAGCATGTGATGGCCTCTGCACCAATTAGTGGCCACCATTTGCTAATTGCATGCAGCCTGCTGTGTAGTAATTGCAGTAATCACTGTCATAGCAACTCAGTACTATAAATTGCTGACTCATGTAGGCGTGGCCCTTTCAGCTTTCCAAGATGGAGATCATCCTTGTTTGGTGTGGACATCATAGTTTAAGACTGAAGGTTGGTATAGTTCTTATATCAGAAGCCAGGGGTGTAGCCAGAGATTTACATTTTGTACTCAGACCTAATGTTGCTGCTTCCAGTACCCACTTGTCAGTGTAGAAATGTACTCACCCCTCAAAATGCTACCCCAAGATACATGGAAAGATGTACTTTCTTTTCAACTGTTACAATTAACTGCCATACAAAGCTAGTTATAGAGATGTATTCCTTTGGTACAAGAATTGTTTGTGAACTGCTATACTGTGAATATTCATTTACTCAGTTCTAAACAGTTTGTGCTTTTTTAGTGTTGACATTAGCACGAGCTGCTCAGAAAAACTGGACACATTTCAGTACAGTGAGTATGCTTCCCTACACCCTTGGTAGACCCTGCACACACAGGTAAATTTACATTTGGGTAGGGGTGCAGAAGTACAGAGAGCATAAGTAGTATTGTATGGATTTTATCTTGCTGGACTTACAGAGTTGCTATGTACATGTTAGTTTATCAAGGCAAGTAGTCTGTCTGCGTAACTCCCAACTGTGGACCTATCCACATGATAGCCAGAGAATAGCCTGTTATTTTTTGTCTGTGCAACATGGGTCTTTTCAGCAATAGAGCAATGGCATTCTTACAGTTGGTTGCTACCAGTACATGGCTACATCCATTTGTATTTCAGTATTGTATTTCTACATAAGGGTATGCTTCCGAAACGCCTTCCAAAGCTAACTGCACAGTGTGTAACAGCAGAAAGGCTAATATGCCTCTGTCAGACCTCTCAACCAGTCAGGTACATATTTGAACAGAATCAGGGAAAAGTCAAGAAAAATTCAGGGACAATCAGGGACACCTTTAAAATATTAGTGCCATTAAGTTGAAACATTGAGAGACTCAGAGCATATGAAGTAATACACCTTTTCTGAAGTAAAAGAAGTGTCTAACTTTTAATTATTGTCATTATTCATTAAGTGTAATTCACCACCTTTCTGCCCAAAGTCAGTAGTTTTAGGAAGGATTCGGCAGGACAGATCTAAAACTTGGGTCAAAATCAGGGACTTAGAGACAGTTGAGAGGTATGGCCTCTGCCCTAAACAGATATGCCAGTGTTTGTCCAGTTGTGATACTGTGTGGGGTTGTAAAGTGATGGTGTAACATTATTTCCTGCTAGAATGGCTGCTTCTCTTATCACAGTCATGTAATGTAATCCCACAATAACTGTTGGTCAACATCCACAGAACAAGTTGTGTGGTATGGTATTCCTAATTTTCCTTTACATTCATTCATTTTGATGCATGATATAATTATTTAAGCACCAACTTGACGTACATCTACTGTGGCTTAGTGGCACTTCATGTTGTGTAGTGTGCGCAACGTCTGCAGTTCGAGACTTACAGATGCTTTTTATTTTGCTCCTGAGCAGAACAAGGGCCCTCACATACAGAGTGACTAAGGCACTTTTAAGCAGTTGTAAGCAGGTTTGCGCAATGCTTAGCATTGCTTAGCCAAGCGCAAACAAGCACAAACCTGCGCAAACCTGCTAACTACTGCTTAATAGTGCTTACTCACGCTCACCCCCGTGTTAGTTTCTTTGAAAGAAATGAAAAATGGGGAGATAGGAAAGTGGAGAAAAAGGGGCACAAAGAGGGAAAGACAGTATGGAAAATAGCTCGAGATGTGCAGGACGAGTGTAGGGAAGGTCCATAGCTGCCCATTTCTTCAAAAGCAACAGCTGTGCATATGCAATAAATTTAGAGGTAGATATGAACCCTTCAACCCCTGAGAAAGGGGTGAGGACAACAAAGTATGTTGTAATGCCAATTAAATAACATTTCATGTGTCCAGTGGACATGTGTGCAAAATGGGCAGCTATGTATTTTTTTTGGGAGCAGATTGCCCTTTTTTTTTTCAGGTGAGAGTGAAATGTGGGGTAGGGCAAGTATGTATATTTGGGGAGGTAGGTTTGGGAGGTAAACAGACAAGACAAACAAGATGCATAAAGGGGCGGTATATGACACATGTGGTGGGTGAACACCTTTGACGGGGAGGGATGTTTGGAAATCGCAAGCCCATGAGCCCCCAGATGGAAACAGTGGGACTGAGGTCTCCACCCATGGGCAGTCACCACTGCACCTTTACAGCCCAGAAGGTGGCTGTGCTGGGGGCTGTGTAGGAGGGGCAGGCTGACCCGGGAGTTGCGCCACTCAGGCCTCAAGCTGGCATAGAGGTTCTGCAACAGAACGTTCAATCTCTTTACGCACCACAGCCCGGACTGTACGAAGGGTGATAGGTGCCTCTCCGCCCATGCTTGCATGGGGGGGGCGAGCCCCAACCCCTGCAGTGCTTCCACCTGAATGTGGTACAGAGCCAATGGAGGAGGAGGTCCCAGGCTGGGCACCAGATCTGCTAGTGCCAGGTGCCATGGCCAGCTGAGGTGGGACAGGTGGGTCCGCTGGGACCGGCCTTCCTATATGAACTATGTTTTGGAGAGTTTAATAAAGATATGGGTTAGTAACAGTCAATAGCATTTCCATTTAGTTATAACAGCATGCAGAAGTATTCCCATTAACCCAACACACCAGATTTTCAACAGTTGAAAAGCAAGCATGACACATGCATATATAGAACAATAGTGGACATTACAACAGCATGCAGGTTGAATTGATGGCAACAGGCCACCAATATTGTGGTATTTTAACAGGGCACATGCATAGAAATAAATGCAAATACTTATAAACCAATAGGACATATGTCCCAACAAATGTTTTGAGATTAGACATACCGAACAAGGTGTGGAATTGCATTTTTTATGCACATACAGCAGGGTGGAAAAGGATAGCTCAATTAACAACTTATATATCCTTGTTTTCACTACATTCCTATTAACTGCAGTTATATGTCCCTTACATGTATTATTACACTACCCAATGTCCTTATATTGTGCAATTGGATTTTGCTAGATCATTATATGCATGAGCTGTATCTTACATACAAACTGTCCAAGATGCAGATGTTACTGCAACATATTTTGAGAGTTGCTCACACACACTACTGCTAAGATGGTACACTGACAGCTCTACTTTCATATAATTATCTAGATATGTTCAGGTGAAAGTATCAGTTGTATGTTAACAGCTGCCTACATTTCTGGCAGCACACTGACATTTCTGGGGAACACAATACCAAGCCATGAACCAACAGTTGAGGGCTGTACATATGCATACAAGCTACTGGCACTCCCTTCATCCACGTTATATGGGCCTAGCTAAGTATGGGTTGACACTGCTTAATACAACACTACTATTTGTAGAATGCAACAGTACAACATATCAAAGAAAATGACACAGATGCACTCCATGGACCATACATTTATTAAAGGATTATTACACCTTTATTTATTGGGTTAAAAGATTTTTTGAAGGCTCTCTCATTTATTTTATAAAACAGTACATGCAGGATAATTACTAACTTGCCTCATGATGCAGCCTTTGCAGTCTATCTTCATGGGCTTGCAGGTTCATATCCCAGTCTCCTGCAGCTGTGAAGTAAATGCAGTGATATTGAGACAAACCTATCCATAGTATAGACAAGCATAGCAATTCTTAATTACTTAATACAATGGCTACTTACTCAGTACTGGGGCATTAGGCATTGTACAGAATTCCTGGATCCACTGGTCCAGTTCATCCCCCCTACATCGCTTCAGGTCAGAATAATGGTGCCTGACCTGCTCATCAGTCCAAGGAACACCAGTGGCACTGGTGAGATCATGGGCAGGACTGTTCCAGGCCTCTGTTTTATATTGGGTACCCTGGTACTGGCCCCGCAGGAGTCTTTCCTCATGTTTGTGGACAAGGAGCTAAACCATAATTTTGGTCTCCTGGATGCCCCAGCGTTGCACTCTAAATTGAGTGCCTTCACCAACACCAGCCATGTTGACTGCAGAAGGAAGCTACAACCAGTTATAGTAAGTATTCCCACCTGTGGAGCTAAAATATACCTCATTTCCTGCAATTATTTGTGATTGGCCAGTTTTGGAAAAACTCAGCTGTAGGCACGCCTGCTTAGCTGATGTTGGCAATGTTTAAAATTCCTTTTACAGATATGTGTCTGTTGAAAGTGCATGCCTGTGAAATGCTGTCATGGCTTAGTGTACTGTGACTATAGTGCACAGTATCCTGATTTCGAGCCCTGTCACTGCTTTTTATTTTCCTGCTGGGCAGACCTGACTGCTTAAGGAACAGTAAAGCAGGTGTAAGCATGTTTACCCAACTTTGCCCGACGTTGCCCGACATTGTGCTAGTTAGCGCGGTGCGCAGCTACATGCAAATATGTTGCGGTTGTGTTGGTTAGTGTGGTGCGCAGCTACGCACAAATACGTTGTGGTCGTGCTGGTTAGCGCAGTGTGCAGCTACATGCAATTGTATTTAAATATGCTCAATAATGGTAAAATGTTCTTAGCAGTGCTTTATATTGCTTAAAATAGGGTACTCGTGCCTCAGAATGCATAACCATTTCACCTTCATATATATATATATATCATTTCAATGCTTTTTACAAAACTTATACATAAAAAATGTCAGGAAATATTTTTGTATACAGACTTCCCACAGAAAATGGAACGTGCAGTAGTGGGACTCGAACCGGGAATGCCTCCTCTTTGTGTGAAGGCTCTAACCACTATGCTATTGCTATGTTACTTAATTTGCATATATTTTTCTTATTATCCTCTTCTGGTGTCTAAGCTGCTAACTGTAGCTAAGCAATGGGCAAACCCATGCAACTACGGGCAGCTATATCGGAAGAAAAAAATTTGCACCAGGCCACAACATGTTGTTTAACATATGGGGGAGTGTAGTGTTACATTGTACACATGTGAGCGGACTCGCTCATGTAACTGGTAGTTGTGGCATTTCTTCATTGCAGGGGCGTGGATTTTTGGACTGCTCAGCAGTCCGACACGCCCCCTACACTCGTCCACGCTCTGTGTAAGCTTTAGAGTTGAGGCAGTGCGCCCTCATTAATATGCATGGCAAGCTGCCATCATACTCTTACACTGGCACTTTTGTGTAAGACTAATCTAGTCTTACACGGAAGATTAGTAAATCTGGGGGCTTGTCTTTGTATCCATGAACATTCTATCTCACTGATTGTTTTTGGTGGTAAACCATCGGGGGATTCTTCCCAGTCCGTTTACTTTGCTCATTCCCCTTCCCTGCCATCATCCCACCCACCCCCAGCACCTCTACTCGTATCCCAAGCAAATCACTCCCCTTCATTCCTATGATCCAATTAAATACAACTCTTCCTTGTCCACACCCACATTTCATTCACAACTTACCTACTTTTATATAGTCAAACCTATCTGCTTTCCCTTACATCCATCACCATGAATTCTCACCCCCCCAGTATAATTCTTTGCATCTTACTCTGCTTCACCACCAGAATACAATCACCACCTCAAACTACCTTACATTAACTCCAGGCTTATCACCTTCTCTTCTACTATACACACATCAAACTAACATTGCACCATCATTTTACTACTGACCAACCACATCTCCTCCACCCCTCCTTACCACAATCCACAAGGCAAAACACCTAACCAAATTGTCAAATCCTACCCTGAAGTCAAAACATTTCCAACCTTACCTTAATCTGTTCACATATTACTAGATAAGATACATCTCTGTTTACACCTGATATTACATTCTAACACATAAATACCACTTTTACTATTTTTAAACCCACCATCACAGTTGACATGCTCCTTCTAACCTACCTAACCTCTTTACTCTTAATTCTTAACCTCACTACAACTATATCCTCACATACCCCCACACACCAACACACATCAACAACCTCCTCCAAATATCACCCCAATAAACAACACAGCTTCGCACATATCTCTTCTCAGCTTTTCCCCTATAACCATCCATATTACTCAAGCCACATATTGACTTACTCACCTCCTATGAAACCACACTTGACACCAATACCATCACCAATGAATACAAACACCTCCCATGGTAGTCATTCCTCATTACCAGTCTGCTGAAATGTGGAGACATACATCCTAACCCATGCTCACCCTCTAATCCTAACCACAAGAGTAACTCCAAAGATTTAAACATACTTACACTGAACCTTAGAAGTATATATAATAAAATTGCCCCACTGCATACCTGGATTGATTAAAATAAACCTGACATACTTGCCCTTACCGAAACATGGCTATGTCCCAATGTAAAAGACTCAGAAATAATACCTCCAAACCTTGCAATAACCAGGGAGATAGAGCTAAAAAAAGGGTGAAGGTAGCCCTTCTATATCCTTCGACACTCAACATCACACCCTACACCAGTAATATACCCATATTTTCTAATGCTGAGTTACTAATCTCTTTTTTGAACCTCAATACATCAAAAAGAATTTGCACCAGGTCACAATATACCATTGTTGGCAAATATTTTATCCTGGACATCCCAAACAATAAACTTTGAAACAATAATCTTAGGAAATGTAAATATAGATTGGCAAACCATAGATTCCAACTCCCTCACAAATACTATAAATCTGTATGTTTTTTTCTCAGTTAATCAATACTCCAACAAGATACTGCAAAGATTTTACCTACCAATCCACCCTAGATTGGATCCTAGTATCCCACCCCACCAATTAGCCCTGTTCCGGTACAATGCCTAGCTCCCTGAGTGATTGTCTTCCAGCTTATTCCCTTAGAACTAGCTCCCAACAACTAAGACTACACATTGTGAAATCAGTTAGGAACTCAACTAATTTTTGTCAGCATAAATTCAACACTCCTACATAAAACAGACTGGACACCCCATAAGCAACTACCCCTTAATGATTCCATACTATACTTTAATAACACCTTCCTTCATATACTTAATACCCTAGCTCCAATTTGCATGAAAAGAATCAAAAATAACTCAGCAACGAGGCTCTTTAAGGAATGTAAACATCTGATGAAGCAAAGGGACCTAGCCTGGATAACCTGGAAACTAAATAAAAATGAACAAAATCATGTCAATTTCAAAACACTATATAACAAAGTGACAAAACTAATCAACAGAGATAAGAAGTCATACTATTCCCAGTTTCAACTCCAGCATAAAATCAACTCCAATAAATTTTGGCTCTCCATATCTTCTCTACTTAACTCTGGAACAAACAGAGAGCACAACCCATCACCTGACACCCCTCCATCACAAATGGCCAACATCTTAACAAGCACTTCATAAAATCAATATCAGACCTTCTAACTAGCACCCCTAATGCAGGACCCCCCCACACCTTTCAACCTATTCAGACAACAACCCTAGACCATCAGCTAATTCTAACCCTGTCATTAATAACACTCCTACTCAACAACATGTCATATACACCCCATTCTCATTTCAGCCCATACCCACTGACACCATTAAGAAACTGCTACAAGAACTAAAACACTGCTCCACCTCAGCTGATAATCTTCCACCACACTTCCTCAAACTGCCTGCCAACTCAATCACCTACCCAATCAGTATCCTTGTAAATAGGTCTTTATCTGAATAAGAAGTACCTACCATATGAAATCAATCTCACATCCCCCCCATCCATAAAGAAGGCAACTCTTGTGAACCATCCAATTTCCGTCCTATATCCATCTTGTCACCCATATCCAAAATTCTCTCTCAAAAGAGAGAGAGAGAGAAATAGAGAGGTATCCATCAGCAGGCAATGCAATATCTATTGCAAAACAATCTTCTAACCAAAACCCAAAATGGCTTCAGAGCCAGCCACGGCACAGCTACAGCCCTATTATCCTTTACAGACACCATGAACAAGGCCAGAGATGGAGGATGCTATACAGCCTCAGGATCCCTTGATCTCTCCAAGGCCTCTGACACAGTGTCTCACCCCTTACTACTGAGCACACTGTCTAACTTAGGCTTCTTACATAACACAGTAAAATGGTTACCTCAATGATCATAAACAAGCAGTGAAATTGTCCAGTGAACTCTCACCCTTTCTCCATAACCCTACTGGAGTCCCGCAAGGCTACATCCTTGAACGCCTACTCTTCAACATTTTCACAAACAACCTACACACTGTATCTCACCCTGGAACTCTCATTCAGTACACTGATGATTTCACCATAATCTGTACCACTCAATCATTACCAGAACAACTTTCAAAAACTCAACAGTCCTTTACTGCAGTCAAATCCTGGCTAAGAAATGCCCAACTTTTTCTTAATCTTCTCTAATCTTAACTTCTACACTCAACATCATACCCTACACCAGTAATATACCCATATTTTCTAATGCTAAGGTACTAATCTCTTTTTTGAACCTCAATACATCAAAAAGAATTTGCACCAGGCCACAACATACCAGTGTTTTCAATTATTTTATCCTGGACATCTCAAACAATAAACCTTGAAACAATAATCTTAGGAGATGTAAATAGATTTATAGGTTCATAGGTAAGTACTAGGCTAGCTGCCCTTGAGGGCCATTTTAGGCCTAGCCAGTTTCCCTTCTTGTGCTTGAATTAACCTGTCCCTTTTGGTTAGAGATTGGCCTTACCCATCCCATGGTCGATAATTGTATATTAACTGGATCACACCCATAGATAATTTGAGGCGACCCATGCATATGATAAAGCATTTCATGCCTCTGTCCATTAGTAGCATAGGAGGCAGCCCTGGGATAAATTTTCTATTTCCTAAGCCAGAGATCCATGTTGCAATTGAATATGGACAGAGATGAACATTGTTTTATGTGGATGGAGAGTCTGTTCCAGAGCAGCGGCTCTAGTTATATCTGTTCCTCCAAACACTACATATATAAAATATAATTATCAAAAAAAAAAGTCCACAGAACTGTCAAAACAGTGGCAAATGGACTGGCAAATGTATTATCTATAGTTGTACTTACTGCACCAAATTTGATGCAGCAAAATGTAAAACTTGACCACTTTTGTCTTGTGATGCAAGTAATCTCTCTGCAAATGAACATTCAAATTAAAATTTAACTCTGACAGAGTAACATACTGTATGCTTCTGTTCCCTTTGCACTAAAGCAATTAGTCTACTCCTTCCTTAATATATCCTCCTAAAATTAAAAGCCTGAAAATGTTCAGAAAAACAATACATCAGTAGACATCATCATCATCAAACTTTCCACAGGAACAGCAGCAAGTAAAGAACACTTGGCATTTAACAGTTTTCAACAATATTCTAAAGTGCTTGACTACAGTTTAAATCAGAGAAAATTTATGAAATCTGCTCCATTTCTTACCAGACACTCGCTGGCATTGACTTTCACGCAATATTATCCACATTTCAAAAGCTACTAAATTTGGACCATCATGATTTCACTCTCCCGACTGTATTCATTAACGAATGGCTCTGCGCTACTTCACTACTATACCTCACTCACATCAGAGCATTTTAATGCTGTCATGTATACTTTAGCTGACACTAAATATAGACTGGCAAACCATAGCTTCCAACTCCCCCACAAATAGTATAAATCTGTATGTTTTTTCTCAGTTTATCAGTACTCCAACAAGATACAGCAAAGATCTTACCTGCCAATCCACCCTAGACTGGATCCTAGTATCCCACCCCACCAATTACCCCTGTTCCGGTACACTGCCTAGTTCCCCGTGCAATCTTCTTCCCAGCATATTCTCTTAAAACAAACTCCCAAGAACTAAGACTACACACTGTAAAGTCAGTTAGGAACTCAACTAATTTTTGCTAGCGTAAATTCAACAATCTCCTATGCGAAACAGACTGGACACCCTGTAAACAACCACCCCTTAATGATTCTGTACTATACTTTAATAATACCTTTGTTCATATACTTAATACCCTAGTTCCCATTTGTATGAAAATAATCAAAAATAACTCAGCACCATGGCTCTCTAAGGAATGTTGTTGTTGTTGTTGTTTGTCTTTCGGCTTTTTCTGGTTAGAGGTCGCCACAGCGGAACTCCGGTCCGCTAATGATTGGCAGTAGATTTTCACAAACCCCGAGGTGCCAGCTCGACATTCAACCTTCAATGAAGGCACGCCCATTTATGCATGTCTTTCGAACGCCCACCCAACCGCGGGGAGGACATGCAGACTCCACACAGAAGGCACTCCCCACACTCCAGCCGAGAATCGAACAACAGAACCTCTTGCTGTGAAGCAACAACACTATCGCTGCACCACCGCAGATTATGGCTCTCTAAGGAATGTAAACAGGTCTATATTAGCATGTCGACAGGGCTGAATATAGAACTCCCTTACGTCGACACATATAGCACAAAATGCCTAAATCTCGAACAGCCAGAACAGCGATTTTTTCCCCAGGGAAAAAAATTGCTGGTCTGTTGTCAGGAATTTGCCATTTCCTCCACTGTAGTGCAATCTCAGAGTTGATATATTTAAGTAGGGGGTAGGGGATGCCCAGCCGCCCACGTCAGGGTTTATTTTGTCTGTCGGTTTGTTTGTTTTTTTTCTTGCTGGCCCAGCAATTTTTTTTCCCTGGGGGAAAAAAAAAATCGCTGTTTTGGCTGTTCGAGATGGTGACATTTCGTTCAATATGTGTCGACGTAAGGGCATTCGATTTTTTGCCCTGTCGACATGCTAATATAGAGTCATGTAAACATCTGATGAAGCAAAGGGAAATAGCCTGGATAACCTGAAAACTAAACAAAAATGAACAAAATAATGTCAATTTCAAAACACTACGTAACATAGTGACAAAACTAATCAACAGAGATAAGAAGTTATATTATTCCCAACTTCAACTCCAGCATAAAATCAACTCCAATAAATTTTGGCATTCCATATCTTCGCTACTTAACCCTGGAACAAACAGAGAGCACAACCCATCACCTGATACACCTCCAACACAAGCAGCTGGCAACTTAACAAGCTCTTCATTAAATCAATATCAGACCTACTAGCTAACACCCCTAATGCAGGACCCCCATAAAATCAATATCGGACCTACTAACACCCGTAATGCAGGACCCCCCCACACCCTTCAACCTATTCAGACACCAACCTAGACCATCAACTAATTCTAACCCTGTCATTAGTAACACTCCTACTAAACAAAATGTCATACACACTGACACCATTAAGAAACTGCTACAAAAACTAAAACACTGCTCCACCTCAGCTGCTAATCTTCCACCACACTACCTCAAACTGCCTGCCAACTCAATCACCTACCCAATCAGTATACTTGTAAATAGGTCTTTATCTGAATCAGAAATACCTACCATATGGAAACAATCTCATATCATCCCCATCCACAAAGAAGGCAACTCTTGTGAATCATCCAATTTCCATCCTATATCCATCTTGTCACCCATATCCAAAATTCTTGGCAGAGAGACAGGTATCCATCAACAGGTAATTGCAATACGTATTGCAAAACAATCTTCTAACCAAAACCCAGCATGGCTTCCAACCCAGCCACAGCACAGCTACAGCCCTGTTATCCTTTACAGACACCATGAACAAGGCCAGAGATGGAGGATGCTATACAGTCTCAGTATCCCTTGATCTCTCCAAGACCTCTGACACAGTGTCTCACCCCATACTACTGAACACACTGTCTAATTTAGGCTTCTTACATAACACAGTAAAATGGTTTCCTCAAGGATCATAAACAAGCAGTGAAATTGTCCAGAGAACTCTCACCCTTTCTCCATAACCCTACTGGAATCCCTCAAGGCTACATCCTTGGAAGCCTACTCTTCAATATTTTCACAAACAACCTTCACACT
This sequence comes from Protopterus annectens, assembly GCF_019279795.1. NCBI lineage: Eukaryota > Metazoa > Chordata > Ceratodontiformes > Protopteridae > Protopterus > Protopterus annectens. The sequence continues at coordinate 1,175,457,042 of NC_056735.1, read as the reverse complement.
GCCTCTCACCCTGGAACTCTCATTCAATATGCTGATTTCACCATAATCTGTACCGCTCAATCACTACCAGAACAACTTTCAAAAACTCAGCAGTCCTTTACTGCAGTCAAATCCTGGCTGAGAAATGCACAACTTTTTCTTAAGCCAAAGAATTTTACATTTGTTGACCGGGCTGGTCCAACTGGATTTGAGTCCACTTTCAGTGGAGGCCTGAGGAGAAAAGCTCCAAAATACATACATTGATAAACAGAAATTACAACTTTAGTTAGTGAGCATTTACAGTAGCAAGTTCTTTCAGGTGCAACAGTTAGGAATTAAAATACATACTAATGGGTTAGAAAATGAGTCAGTGAGCATTTACAGTAGCAAGTTCTTTCAGGTACAACAGTTAGGACTTAAAATACGTACTAATGGGTTAGAAAATGAGTAGGAAAACAGACAATTAAGTTGTGGAATAAAGTTAGTAAGCAGACAAGGTGGCAGTACTAGAAGGAGAAGGAAATGTTAGTCAGGGTTTGTGCAGGAGCAGAGCCAGCGGGTTCAAGGAAAGTTTTGAGCTGGGTTTTAAAGCAGTGGGAAGAGGAGATGGAAGAGAGATTGTCAGGAAGAGAGTTCTAGGATTTTCCAATAGTGTTAGAGAACAAGGAGTTACCTGACAAGTTATTTGATTTACAAGTTGCAATGAGACGTTTGTTAGAGGAACATAGGCTTCTGAGGTTGCAGTAAGGAGTTATAAGGGAAATGAGTAAAAGGGTGTTAGTGGGTTTGTACAGGATTTTTTGGGCTAAGGAGAGTTGATGAAACAAGATCAGATTTTGCAATTCAAGCCGTCCTAATTCCTTTAAGTTTTTGCAATGGTGAGTTCTAAAAGTAGAGCCAGAGGCAAATCTGGCGATACTGTTGTAGGCAGCTGACAGTTTATTGAGGTTAGCTTTGGACAGGTTAGTATAAATAGGAGAGACATAAAGGAGGGTTGAAACCAGATGGGAGTGGGCAATGGAGGTTCTGGCAAGTGGAGTAAGGAATGGTTTAATTCTATAAAGGGAGCCTAGTTTTCTGTTGACTAATTTTATACTGTTATTTATGTGAGAGTCAAAGGATAGGTTGTTATCTATATCAACTCCAAGGAGCCTGGTAGAGGGTTCTGGAGATATGCTGGTCCCATTATTAGACAGACAGGACAGAGAAGTTGAGAGAAGGGGATTTATGGGTGGGGGAGAAAAGTAACAAATTTGTTTTCTTTAGGATTTAAGATTAGACATAGTTTAAGGAACCATGTTTCAATGGTTTGGAAAGTCTGTTGGGTGATAGAGTGCAGTTCAGAGGGGGATGAGGCAAAGCAGATCAGAGTAGAATCGTCAGCATATTGTATACAGGTAGCTAAGGGAATACTAGTTTGCAGATCATTAATAAAAATAGAAAACAGAAGGGGGCCAATAGAGCCTTGGGGAACTCCTAGGGAAATGGGGAGGTGGTTGGATAAGTTATTCTGCCAGTTGTCTATTTTGAAGATAGAAGTGGAACCAGTTTATGGCACAAGAGTCTAGGGCTAATGTTTTCAGTAAATGTATTAGTATCCGGTGATTGACCATATTGAAGGCTTAGGATAGGTTGATGAAGAAAGCAGAGGTAAGGATATTATTGTTCCGATTTTTGTTGATGCAGTCAGTGAAGGAAAGGAGGGCAAAAGTGGTGCTATGGAAGGGTCTGAAGACATGCTGACAGTTGGATAGGAGGTTGTTATTTAACGGGATTAAGTAGCTGTTTTTGGATACATTTTTCCATGATTTTAGCAAGGGGGGAGAGAAGGGCTATAGGTCGGTAATTAGAAAGTTCTGTTGAGGTACCACCTTTATGTAGGGGAATAATATGTGAGATTTTCCAGATTGAAGGAATGTAGCCTTCGATAATGGTTCTGCTAATCAGAATGGAAATAGGATAGGCTAATGGTTTGGCTGCAATTTGTAGATATTGGGGAGGCAGAAGGTCAGCAGATGGAGAGAAGGGTTTAAGTTTGTGGAGAAGAGAGCAGATAAGGGATGTGGGTACAGGTTGCAGTTGTAATGGTGGAGTAGAAGTGGAAGGGGAGGTGGGCTGAGATGATATATTGGGGGATAGTTGTTTAGATAGAGACTGGACAGTTTCAGTGGAGAATGTATTAAAGGCATCAGCTGTTTGTTTTGGGTTGTTCTGGGAAGAGTCTAAGGGGTATGGGGTGTCAGAGTGGCCAGATTTTAAGAGTCTATTTATTCCTGCCCAAAACTTTTGTGGATTTAGTTGGTTAGTTTGTTGTAATTGGTAGTAGTAATTTCTTTTGTCTAGAAGTACGGCTTTTTTTGTAATGTTCCTTATTTGTCTAAATTTAAGTTGGTCACTGGGAAGAAGACTAAACTAGTACTCTTTCACCCCAAAAACTCCTCCTCTGTCACTGATCATTTCAACATCCTTGCATGTGACAACACTGTCTTAGAAATAGTGCAGGAAAACAAACTTCTAGGAGTTATCATTGCCAATAAACTTTCATTCAACCCCCATATAGGGCAAAAAGTAAAGAAAACACATCAAAAACTGTGACTCATATATAGAAACAAATATTTTTTTACTGCAGCAACCAAAACTACCCTTGCTAAAACAGTTTTACTTCTTTCCCTTCTTTATGGTGCCCCTATCCTAACTAACTTACAAACTACTACCTTAAGCAAGATGGAACATTGCTACAACAAAGTTGCAAAGTTTGCCACAAACTCTAGATGTAATGGGATCCTATCTCGCCTACCTTCATAACAGATGGGTTCGGCCACTTTTTTATACTCTAGAACGAAGACTCTAATTGTCTGGGCTCCCCCTTATCCCAGAATGCACCACGCCTGCTTCCCCATATCTGGTTTGCCGCTTTTCAAGCAGGACGTGGTCTCTACTTGGCTGGAGCTAAGTGCTTTTATTAACCTTTTTTTTGGTGTTTTGACACGGGGTTTCTGTCAGAAAATTGACAAACAGCTGTTTTAACAGCTATATCAGCGTGTGTGAGTCTGTTTGAGTGAATTTGATTTTCGCGCTTTTTCTGCTGTTTACTGGGCAAGGCCTGTTTAAGTTAGAGGGCCTTTGCCCTTGGTTGTGTGTGCTTGTGTTTTTTGTATAAGAGAATTTAAATTTTCTATATCTTCTGTTGTATTGAGCTAAGCCCTTTTAAGTCAGAGGGCTTGGGGGCCCATTTGATCCACTTCTGTTTGTGTACTGTACTCTGTGGTCCTTTTGAGTTAAGGGTTGTTGCTCTACTTTCAAATTTGTGTCTTACTTTCATTATTTAACTAGTGTGATTATCTAGATGTCTAAGGAACAGAAGTCAGGTTTTAAAAAATGTACTAGGTGCAGTTATAAAATGTCTATCACAGACAGCCATGCTGTCTGTGTTTACTGTTTAGGGCCTAAGCACTTACAAGAAATATGCAGTGTTTGTCACGCTTATTCTTCCAGGGTCCTTCAGGAAAGGAAAAATAAGTTAATCCTAAAAGGATTTATCAAGCTTTTGTTTGAGGAAGTTTTGACTCCTTTTCCAGCTTCTAAAAAGAAAAGGTCGTTGGCTCCGACCAGTCCGTTGGACCTGATGCTCAAACAACCAAGAAGCATAGGCCTCTTCTTCCTCGGCTCCATTGGCCTTGGAGCCGAGGGTTGAAGGGTATGCCTCGGTGCCTCTTCCCTCGGCTCCATTGGTGTCGCAGCCACAGCTTATGGCACCGAGAGGTGAATCACCTACTTCGGCTCCATTGGTCTCGGAGCCATTGGAGGTGTGCAGCTCAGGCTCTTCCCCACATCTTTGCATACAGTGCCTGTCTCGGCACAGATAGTTTTGGACCCCTTTCGGAGCCGGTCCCCTAGTTTATTGGAGCCGAGAGAGAAGTCGTCTCAGCCCCCGTCTATTTCCTCTAAATCCTCCAGGTTGTCGGATTCGGATTTGGACAGGGTTATCCAGAGGCTTTTCCAGTCCCCGGATTTTACTAGAATGATCTCGGCTCCAGCCCATTCCACTCTGGAGCCGATCCCCTCTTCCTCTCATTTGGTTCCTCCTCCAACCTCTTCGGAGCCGTTGGGAGTCGGTGATGGTGGAGCGCAGCGGAGCCCTTCATTCGGAGCCAAGACCCCTTCGGAGCTGTTCGACACCGACTACCATTCCTACCCTGTCAGCGGTGTCAGGGTTCGGTACCGGTTCTTCCTCGGTGGTGGCCGAGGGGAACACTATGGGACTGGTCACCTCTATGCCTAGTCTTCCCCTTGGAGCATCGGCCACAGGTATTCCCGCTACTGTCGTGGCCTCTCAGCAAGTACCCTCCGTAGAGTCTGGAGGTCCGGCTTTTGAGGCCATGAGGAGTGAGCTGTCCATGACCTTGCCGGCTCAGCAGGTCTCTACCTCACCGTCCCTAGACCTCGGTACTGGTGCCTCTGGTGACATTCTTTCCCATGACAGTGGGGCCCCAGGGCTTGAGGATACCCCCTTGGGGGGGATCCCTTCTTCCGGGAGATCCTTCCGAATCTGCTTCGAATGAACCTCCAAGGAAGAAATTGTGCAAGAGAAAGCATGTTGACTCCCAGGATGAGTCCATCACATCGGACACTGACCTCGATGATGCGGAGGGGTCCCCCAAATTGTCCTCGGATGATGTCTCCTTCTCAGACATCCTCGAGATCTTGAAACAGAGAGGCGATTGGCAGTCCAAAACCCCTTCCACGGAGGAGTCAGTCTTCCTCAAGGCCTTTGGGGCCCAGCCCTCTGCCTCCTGGGTGTCTCCACCCTTCAATGAATTACTGAAGGGTGTGGGAACACCCTGATACTGTGGAACCAGTGCCCGCCAGGCCTAACAAATTTCTTTCAGCCCCTCCCCAGAAGGAATTTCTCACTAAGGGAGTTGCAGTAGATGCGCTGGTGGTGTCATCTGCCACTCAGCAGGATGTGGCAGAGGCTTTGACGTCTATTCATCCTCCTAATAAGGATTCTAGGAGCATGGATAGGTACGGAAAGCATACCCTTTCTTCAGCGGCCTTTACCCTGCGGTCGTTGAATTATCTCTGTAATTTTACCAGGCTCCAAAAGGACCTCCTCAAGGAGTTAGGAGAGTCCCTTGTGGGTAATCTCCCTGAGGCGCTAGCCCAGACTGTAGGTACCCAGATGACTACCCTATCGTCTATAGTCAACTCGTCCATGAGGCTCATATCTTATGCGGCCGAAGGGGTGAGTAGAGCAGCGGGAACAGGAGTGGCTCTTAGGAGACAGGCCTGGTTATGCTTATGCCCACTTGCGGAGGCCTTTAAGTCTTCCTTCGCCGACACCCCCTTTGATGGGTCTTCTCTGTTTGGGCCCAAGGTGAAGGACACACTAACCCGGTGCGAGCAGGAGGGCAAGACCTTGACTGCCGCTCCCTCTAGACCTTATCCCAAGGCCCAGAGAGGAGGGAAAATGTGGTTCAGAAAATCCCAAAGGTTTTTCCCTACTCCACCGGGTGATCCCCTCTAGAGGCAGGGGATTCGGGAAGACGCCACCCCAGAGGTGGCAGAGGCCCCGCAACTCTGGAGACGATTCTTTCGAGGTTCCTCCTGCCCTCACCGCCCCTAGGACGCTGCCCGACTGTGCATCTCCGAGCCAGTCGGGGCTTTTGTTTTGCAGAACACCCACAGGCTTGGGAATCTATAACCAAGGATCGGTGGGTACTCCATTACCGGAGGCTATCTCATTCCCTTCTTCAAACCCCTCTTCCTGTCAGGAAAATCCTGGACGTGCCACCCAGTCAACGGGATCAAGCAGCCATAGAGGTTTCAAAGCTGCTAACCAAAGGAGTCATCCAGCCTGTCCCCGCCGACCAGATCGGATTAGGAACTTACTCAAGATTATTTTTGGTGCCAAAAAAGACAGGGGACTTAAGGCCCATTTTGGACCTAAGCTCGTTGAATCACTTTGTGAAAAAGTCCAAATTCCAAATGGTCACCCTTCAGTCCATTCTCCCGTCATTGGAGAAAGACGCCTGGATGTGCTCCATAGACCTCAAGGACGCTTACTATCACATTCTGATACGTCAAGAGTCCAGGAGGCATTTACGCTTCCGCCTGGGAGACAGTCATTTCCAGTTCTGAGCACTGCCCTTTGGTCTCACCACAGCCCCCAGGGTGTTCACCAAGTGTGTGGCAGTGGTGACAGCTCACCTGAGAAGTCTAGGATTCCAAGTGTTTCCCTATCTAGACGACTGGCTCCTCACTGCCACCTCCAAGCATCTACTGGTTTGTGCAGTTATGTCCACAGCCAGTTTGGGTCATTCGCTAGGAATCACATTCAATTGGAAAAAATCTGTGCTGCAGCCATCTCAGCGTATCACCTTTATAGGCGCAGAGTTAGACACAAGAAGTATGCAGGCATTTTTGCCGGCAGAAAGGATTCAAGTCTTACAATCTCAGGTTCTAGCCTTGTTATCCAGATCACGAGTTCTGGCCAGACAGATTCTACAGTTATTGGGCAACTATTCTTCTAGTCCCCTTGGCCAGGCTGCACATGCGGGTGCTGCAATGGCTACTATCGGTCCAATGGTCTTTTCAGGAACTTCCCCTGAACCATTTGATTCTGATTACGGTCTGTTGCCGTCGGGACCTCCGTTGGTGGCTGCTTCGGTCCAACCTGGACCAGGGGTGTCCCTTTGCCCTTCAGCCCCCTGTTGCCACGTTGACCATGGATGCCTCCCAGATAGGGTGGGGGGGGTCATTATCTGGACAGGTCGGTCCAAGGCACATGGCAGGTCATCAATATCCTGGAAATGAGGGCTGTGCTTCTTACGCTGCAAGCACTTCATCATGTTCTCCCCCAGGGTACCATTGCAATTCTATCCGACAACATGTCGGTAGTCTGGCACATAAACAAGCAGGGCGGGACCAGGTCCTATCCCCTCTGCAGAGAGGCCTTGAGAGTGTGGCATTGGGCAATTGCTACCCACCGTTTCCTAGTAGCAACGCATATTCCGGGGAAATCCAATGTGATTGCAGACAGGCTCAGCAGGACCCTCCTGTTGCCCCATGAGTGGTCCCTCAACGACAGAGTGGCTGCGAAGATATTTGCCAAATGGGACCTCCCTTGTTGCAACTTGTTCGCCAGCCCCCTCAATGCAAAATGCAAAGAGTTCTTCACTCTGACTCCCTCTCAGGGGCAGATTCCCAGGGATGCTCTAGCCCACAGTTGGCCCCCCGGTCTACTTTATGCCTTCCCGCCAGTTCCCCTTCTTCCGAGGGTGATACAGAAGGCTATTCATGTAGGGAGTGACATGATCTTGATCGCCCCACACTGGCCTCATCAAGTTTGGGTTCCTTTCCTTCAGAGACATGCGATACAAGGCCCTTGGATTCTGGACCCAGTGCCAGACCTGTTGACTCACCAGTCGGGACACTCTCACCCATCCCTCCAGTTGTTGAAGCTAGCTGCTTGGTTACTCCACTTCCAACCCTAGTCCGAGATAACTCTCTTTCCCCAGAAGTGATGCACATTTTGTCCTCTTCTCACAAGCCATCCACGGTTAAACTGTATTCCAGCAAATGGCAAAGGTTTTCCTGCTGGGCCCAGCAACGAGGTATTGATCCTCTTACTGCCCCAGTGCCGCAGGTCCTAGAATTCCTAGCCTCTTTGTTTCATTTGGGCTCCTCAGTATCCACAATTAAGGTACAGTTAGCGGTCATTTCCAATTTTCATGTTTCCTTTGAACCTTCCTTAATGGCAAACAGGCTTTGCAAGTCTTTCCTCAAGGGAGCATGGCTCCTCAGTCCCCCAATAGCCCATCCCCTCCCCCCTTGGGATCTAAATATTGTTCTGACCTCTTTAACTGCTCTCCCCTTTGAACCTGCAGCTACGTGTGATATAAAGTTTCTATCTTGGAAGACCGCCTTTTTAGTGGCCATAACCTCTGCCAAGCGGGTTTCAGAGCTTCAGGCTCTCTGTTCTAACCCTCCTTATTTGATATTTCACGAAGACAGGGTATCCCTCAAATTGAATCCCTCTTTTTTGCCCAAGGTAGCATCCGCTTTATGCATTCAACAGTCCTTGAGCTTCCTGTGTTTTTCCCAAATTCTCCAACAGTGCAGAGTATACTTTCCATCAGTTGGATGTTCACAGGCAACTGCATTTTTACTTGGACAGAACCAGTCAGACACGAAAGTCTAATCAACTGTTTGTGTCCTTTGCAGAGAATAAGTTAGTCAGCGGTGGCTAAAACCACCATAGCCAAATGGATTAAAGATTGCATCTCCTTCATTTATTCTCAATCAGGCAGAGAGCTGCCTTTCCCAGTCAGGGCTCATTCTACCAGGGCTATGGCCACTTCTGTAGCATTCCACTCCAAACTTTCGATAGATGATATCTGTGCGGCTGCTACCTGGTCATCTCCGCACACCTTCATTTCTCATTACAAAATTGATGTGGCTTCTAGAGACAGAGCTTCCTTTGGTTCCACGGTTCTCAGGAGTGTTTTCCAATGAGCCACCCAGGATTTAGGTGCTAGGGACGCTGTCCCATCTGTTATGAAGGTAGGTGAGATAAGATCCCATTACATCTTTTAGTTATGTACTTACCATAACTTCGGATGTATGGGATCCATTCCTTTGGAGTTAGAGGAAATGTTGGTCCTTACTGAGATCTTCCTTTGAAGGACTCTAGTTGGTTAGAGTGCCTGGTGGGGTTTTCTGTGTCTGTATGACTGTATGAAAGCAAACAAACAAGATCTGGGGAAGCAGGCGTGGTGCATTCTGTGATAAGGGGGAGCCCAGCCAATTAGAGTCTTCGTTCTAGAGTATAAAACAGAGCCGATGGATCGGCTCCGAACCCATCTGTTATGAATGTAGGTGAGATGGATCCCATACATCCGAAGTTATGGTAAGTACATAACTAAAAGATATCACACACACATACACCACTGTAAACCACTACTAGAACTAAACTGGCTTGAACTCCCTAACCAACTTGCCTTTATTCAGCTATCCACCTTGCACAACCTTATTTTCAAGCCTACTGCCTGACCTGCACTAGCCAATCTAGCCACACCTTGCACACCAAATCGATCCCTACAACCAGGAGACAAAACTCTCTTAGCTAACTCAAAACCCATAAGAAAACCAGGTCACTCTCTGTATTCTTACTCTGCCTCTATACTATGGAATTCGCTACCTCTAGCTACCAGGTCTATGCTTGGCCTAACCCATTTCAAAGCCTCTTAAAAAAAATTCATCTAACAAATGCATGGCTCTACTCTTGCATAAAGCCTGACTAATCCTCAGCTTTTACTCTTCTTCTACACTAGCCTCATCCTCTTCCTCTGTCACATTTCACTCCCTCACACTCTGCAAGAGCCTAAAGCTCTCCTAACTCTTTCTCTGTTTCTATAAGATATCCATAAGCTATTGCTCAAGCTGTAATGCCTCTATTCTTGTTAACTCTCTCACTATCCTTTCTGCATCACTAACTTTCTGGCTATTATTTTCCTAACTGAAGCAGACATTCTATTTTTTCATGTACTATAACAGTCAGTGTCAAACACTGCACTACCTACATACTATTTTTGTAGGTTTACTATCAAAAGGACGAAAATTATGTCCACGATCGGTGATTTCCATGACAAATAACGCTGACTCATTAATATGAAGTAGGCTGTATGATCGACGCAGCAACGTCAACAAATTCTGTCGACCTTAAGGTAGAAATCTCCCATTGTAATACATGCTGAAACTCCCTGCCTGTGTACGTCCTTTTAAACGGACGTACAAATGAACGTCAGCATTCCGACAGTCGCTCCTACCATGGTCGAGGAGGTGGCTGTCGAGCATGTTACTGTTGACCATTTGATGGTAAACCATTTTTGTACACTATCCACTCATAGGCTATGTATATGGTGAGAGTGACTATTACTGTCAATAATGTTTTAACTCTATAGAATTGTCTAGATGAGTAATATATATTGTAACATCTTATAACATAGTTTATGTTCTTTCAACTTATTTTTGTATAGTATTTCTAATGTCATTTGTATTGTATTGGATTATACTGTATTTGTATTGTACTGTATGTGGAACTTTTCTCCCTGGGACTCTGCTGAAAACGGGTTCTGTAGAACTAGTCAGACCATCCCAGTAAACAAATGTCAAATAAAAATAAAAATAAAATAAAATAATTAATACATGATCTCTGCCAGTTCTTCAAGGTGAAACAGCTAAGGACATCTGTATACCATCCTCAAACAGACCAGCTATTGACTGCTTTAATAAAACCTTAAAAGTCAGTGCTTTGGAAAGCTATAGAACAGGATGGAAAAACTTGAGCCAACTATTTCTATAACTTGTTTTTATAGTAAGGGAAGTACCCAAAACTCCCACTGGATTCTCCCTTTTGAGTTGTGTTGCTGACATCTCCCATGCTTGCTATACATAGGAAAGTAAACATGAGAGAGGGAAAACACCTCCTTTAAAAGTGTGGTAAATCATTTTGCAGACCTGTAGGAAAGGTTAGTAACTGAAATGCCTATAACTTGTCTCATGGAGTTCAGAACAGGAGACAAAATATTTGTGTTAGAATGCATGGTCAAGAACAAGTGCCTTACAAAATGTTAAGAAGGTTTTGAAGTTACAGAAAAGATAAGTGAAGCAAATTGCAGAGTCAGGGAACATGAACATGCGAACCAGAGCAAATATGCACCTAAATCTGCTGGGACCTTGAAAAGACACTCTGAGCTTTCTGTAGTGACTACATCTGTAGAAGAAGAAGATAAGGCCCCTTCAAAATGCCCTGATAATAAAACAGGAGAAACATTATCAACATTCCAGAAACAAGAGGTTTATACACTTCAAGTAGGTTCTGATTGTTAGACCTGAGAGATCGGTCAGGAAGGTGCATGATAAGGGTGGAAGAGAGAGATGGGCATTGAGAAGGTTTGAAAATGCATTTATGGACAGTGGAGAGTTGAATGTAGGAGAGGAAGTTGGGAAGCTCTAGCCAATTTAGGGAGTGTAAGGAGTCACAGTGGTGAGAGGATGATTTGGCGCTTTTAGCAAACTTTGAGATTTTATTGTAGCAGGATGCCAGTTTAGATTTAAGGGTGGCTTGAAGGTTGGTAAGGATGGGAGCTCCGTACATGAGAGAGAAGAGAAGGTAAGTAGTAGGCAGGGTAAGTTTAGTTGAGGAGGTTAGATAGCGATTGTGGCAGTAAAGCATACCGAGTTTCTGGTGAGTTTTCTTAATGTTTTTGAAGGTGAATGTTAGACTTCAGTTGTTCATCAATAAGGTCTCCTAGAAGCTTGGTATGGGAGACTATTTCAATCTGAGTCTTATTATAGAGAAGGAGTTTTTGTCTATTTTGGTGTTTTTAGATGGGATGAATAGCATGATTTTGGTTTTGGATGCATTGAGAGCTAGGTGATTGTTTAGCATCCAATCCTCAGTGCTGTTAAAGGCAGCTTGAGTTTCTTGCAAGAGTGTGGGGAGAGATTCGGCAGAGCAAATAACTGTAGAGTCATCAGCATATTGGATGAGTTTAGCATTTGGGATACAATGATGGAAGTCACTTTTGAAGATATTGAAGAGTAAAGGGCCTAGTATGGAGCCTTGGGGACACCAGTGGGGTGTCTTGGTAGGAGGAGGTACAGTTTTTCCATTTAATGGCCTATTGCCTATTTGAGCGATAACTAGAAAGCCAACTGAGAGTTGGGGAGGAAATATTAAGGTGAGACAGCTTAAACAGTAGTAGGGTATGGGATATAGTATCGAAATCCCTGGATAAGTCTAAGAAAAGGGAAGATACTATACCTCGTGTGTCACAGGCAAGGTTGATGTTGTCAAGCAATGATAGGAGGGCAGTGGTGGTAATGTGACTGTATGTAAAATCATGTTGTGTTGGGGTAAGGAGATAATTTTCTAAAAGGTAAGATAAGAGTTGTACATGAATACACCTTTAAAGTATTTTTGAGATAGGGGACAGGATGGCTATTGGGTGAAAGTTAGAGATGTCAGTGTTGTTGCCTCCTTTATGTAAGGGAATGATGAAGGCTTTCCAAAGGAGGGGTACATAGGATTCTTGGATAGAGTGGTTAATTAGTATGCAGATGGGAAGAGCTATGCCCTTAGTAGCTGACTTGAGAGAGTTGGAAGGTAAGTTGTCAGGGGCATTAGAACATGGTTTTAATTCACTAATTAGTTTTTTTACAGTGTTAACAGGGATGAGATTTAGAGAGAAGGATGGGGGTTGGGTAGTGGTGGTGGCAGAGGGAGAAGAGTTGGAGGAGGGAAATGTAGATGGAGTTGAAGAGTTTTTAGGGAAGGATGTGGTTAACTTAGCTATTGAATCAATGAAGAAGGAGTTAAAGTTGGTGGCTATGGCATGGTCTGGAGCATTAGGATCAGGGCAAGGGTTGTCTTTTCTGCCGAGAGTAAGGAGGCTAGTGATGCTACTCCAAAATTTCTTGGGGTTGGATTTATGGTTATTTTGTAGCTTAGTGTAATAGGATTTGTGGTTTGAGAAAATGTGTTTTTTAACTAAATTTTGAAGTTGTTTATATCTGGTTAGGAAGTTTGGTGTGTTATGTTTTTGGTGGAGTTTCCAAGATTTTTCACGGGCATGCATGAGGGTTATGGTATCTTTGAAAAGCCATGGGGCAATTTTGGATTTGACTCATTTAATTCTTGGAGGAGCAAAGCTATTTAGTGTGTTGATGAAGGAAGAATTAAAGTATGTGACAGCATCATCAAGAGGGAGAGTTTTTAGGGGGTTCCAGTTCATTTGTTTTAGGCAGTTAGAGAAGGACTGAGGGTTGAAGTTTGTTAGGGTATGGGTTAAGATATAGTTGTGTTGCAGGTGTAGGGGAGAAGGAGAGCAAAGTACAAAGGCAGGTAGGTGATCACTAAGTGGATCGGGAAAGGGGCTACTGTCAGAGATGTTGTTGGGATGAGAACCTAATATCCAGTCCAGGATAATGCCTGAAGAGTTGTCTTTAGTGGGGCTGGTGGGAGAGTTAATTAATTGAGAGAATCTGTACAGGCCCAGTTGATGTTAACATCTCCTAAAATAATTGTTTCATTAGTAATATTAGAAGAGAGCCAAGAAAGAATATTCTCAAGAATGGGGATATTGTTACCAGGCGGTATGCATAGGGCAGCTATCACTATGTTTTTATGATTGTTAGTCTTTAGGAGGGATTATTTCTGCTGTAGAAAACTGAGGTATCGGGTTGGTGAAGGGTATCACTGTTAGACAGAAGGAAAAGACTAGGGCTACTCCACCTCCTTTCTTATGAGTTCTGTCATTTCTAATGATTCTACAGTTGGGGGGTAATTTCACAGTCTTTCAGGTGAGGTTTGAGCCAGGTTTCAGAAATGGATAGAATGTCAGGGTGGTTGTGGGACAGCCAAGCGTGGAGGTTAGGTATTTTATTGCAGAGGCTTTGGGCATTAATAGTAGCGAGGAGGAGAAATTTGTGGGGAGAGGGTAGAGGAGTAGGAGCACAGTTGGTTTTACAGTTGGTAGCGAGTCCTGGATTAGGGTGGATGTCACCAGAAAGGATGACAGAGATTAGGCCAAATAGAAAGGATAGCAGTTTGTTAGGATTGCTGGAGTTGGAGTTGGGGGTAGGGACGAAGGCGGGATTGATAAAGTGAGGGGTGGGAGTATTTTTTGAGGTTGCAAGAATTTTTCTATTAAAGAGGAGAAGGCTGTTGGATTGATATATGTGGGGAGAAATGAAGGTAGAGTAGCGGGGTTCTTTTCTGGGGTGGGTAGAGGTTATATGGAGGGGTGGAGAATAACAGAAGTCTGAGAGATAGGTGAGGTGGAATAAGAGTTAGAGGACAGCAGGAAGGAGAATTATGGGTAGTGACTTAGTAGGTTTGGTACGCATCATTAGTTTTATGCTACAGTAAGGGTCTTTTATAATATGACAGGGTGAGGTAGTGTGTTGATAGCTATAGGCCTAGTGTATAGAAAGTGCTGAGTTAGAGGGGACTGGGATTACATGGAGGAGATGAGATGGTGTGGTTAGCTAGGGGGAGGTGAAAAGTTGACAGGGTGGGAGGGAGGAGCAAGGTTTGATAGGTTGAATGTAGAGTGGGAGTGGCTTTGCAGGTATAAATGTACATATAGTGGGACCGTGTGGGAAATGGAGGCAGGGTAGGGGAGTAGAGTGAGCCCGGAGGGTGAATGGAGCCAGCAGCACCAAGAAGCAGGGATAGGTAGGTACTAGACTATCTGCCCGAAGGCATTTATAAGCCTAGCCCGAATGTGTTGGCTTTTGCCACCCCTTAGATTAGTTCCCTGTGCCTCTGTTCAGCAGAGCCACTGAAGTGATCCTCATTGTAAACTTTCATCAAATGTTGTGTTACCACTGTACATTTCACTGCCAAGTCTTGAACCCAGAACCCTGTGCACTACAGTCAGAGCAACATACCACTAAGCGAAATCAGCAGTTTATGCACAGGAACATAAGTTCTGCAAAAAGCAGTCAGTGAGAACAGCCACTTGAAGTGGTCAGAGCCATTGGCAAGTCCATGTAAGTTTAAAGAAAAAGTTATAGTTAGGGTTGAGTTTCAAGAAGTGTAGAAAAACTAAGAGGGCAAACTGCAAGTTGGAGGAGTAAAATCAGATTGAGCAATATACTCACAGAAGGCAGCCGGGAAGAAGAGCAGAAAGTATACACACACACGCACACACACACACACACACACACACACACACACACACACACACACACACACACACACATATGAGTTGCTAAAGATTTTTGAGTGGGGATATGTTGCCATCTAGTGGTGAACCTGTGGGACATTCTATTGGAAAAATAGAAAAAAGTATGCTGAACGGGGGAGTCAAATGCTATGAGGGAGAAGAATGTGGGGAAGAGACTGCTTTTGAACCGCTAGTGTGCACGCCACAAAAACAAACTAGGCAATCACAATGTTATATAGTAGAGTAAGGTAGTTAACATACACTCAAGTTCTTTAGTATGAAGGTAGGTTAGGCCAGAGATAGGTAGGCAGTACCAGGAGCACATCCTTTAGAAGATCAGAGTTCATCTGGCTACAGTATTGCAGACTGGGGAGAGCACACGTCGTTACTGGCATGAGTGAGCTCTAATGAGAGAAGATTAAGTTAGACACTGACAGGTTAAGAACAGTTGGAAGAGGAGACAATTGGACAGGTAGATAAGTAATAAGGAAGCAAGGAGCAAAGGGGATTTGGTATAAAGAAGTAAAGTAGTTTATAAAGGCAAAACACGGTGCAGTGAAATAATACCATTTCAAAGGGTGAAAGCACCAGCGGTGAGCAAGCAGTTTTAAATAATATCAACAACAGTTTATGAGGTACACTCTGGTTTCAACATTAAACTATTATGAGGAGCAGACATTAACTGAGTGGCAGAGTCACAATATATCACACATATTGGTACAAACTCTGTCAACTGGAATGTGTAGGAGCTAATAGACTCACACGCAGTCTAACAGTAATGAGCTAGTGCAGAAAAAACACACTGCAACTATTTCAAGAAATAATCTGTAATTACATGGGTGCATGTTCACAACCTAGCTATGCAATATGCATCAACTGGGGTATAGGAGTACACTGACTGAGTTAGTGTAATACAAAATGGCTACTATGTAGGCATTTTATTGGTAGAGCCTACAAGGGAG
This sequence comes from Protopterus annectens, assembly GCF_019279795.1. Taxonomy (NCBI): domain Eukaryota; kingdom Metazoa; phylum Chordata; order Ceratodontiformes; family Protopteridae; genus Protopterus; species Protopterus annectens. Next base: position 1,175,441,363 of record NC_056735.1, on the reverse strand, counting down.
ATGTGAAATGCCATTAATGTCACCACTGTCTTGTCATAAATTCTTGAGGAGGACAAACATCCTGTCTTCCATATTAGAAATAAATGTAGCAATGTGTAGAAGTAGTACTCAGCAATAGAAGGAGAGTGCTTGGTAAATAATCGGCACTTGCTACACTTAAACAGTATCTGTAAGACGGATTACTTCCACTAGTTACTGACCATTTCTTGCTACAATGGTGTTGTTGTTGTGTCTTTCAGCTTTTCCCGGTTAGGAGTCACCACAGCGGAACTCCGGTCCACTAATGATTGGCAGTAGATTTTTACGTGCCGAGTTGCCAGCTCTGATGCACAACCTTCAATAAAGGTATGCCCATTCACGCATGTCTCCACACAGAAGATGCTCTAGCTGAGAATTGAACAGGACAACGTCTTACTGTGAGGCGACAACGCTACCACAGCACCACCACCGCAGTCCTTGCTACAATGGTGTACAGCAGAAAAAAAATGGAATTGTAAAATAACTATGTGGGCATTCTTCCCTTAGACTTTTAAATTCAATGTTCTCTAATGTTCAGATCACAGTCATGTGAATACCAGTGGGTTACCCTGAGCCTGCATGCCCCCTGATAAAACCAGTGCTGATAGTGCTGCACTTGGGGTTGGCAGGGGTGTTACTAACATGGTTTCTTCACATTTGAAAGCAAGGTGAGGTTTTAGCTGCTACATGTACTACAGGTGAGTGGCATTTTCCATGGGGAAGGTCAGTGAGGTGAGCTTTAAAGTATCTCCCGATGGAAGCAGGCCCAAAGAGAGGGAGACCTCTTTAGTAATTAATTGAGAGCAGTTTGCTCTAGTGACTATAACTAGAGCACTGAAGACTTCAGCTTCCTGGCTAACAACATTAGAAGAGTCTCAAAAGACCGTTATTTGGATGAACGGTGTTGAGCTGCAGGACAGCATTCTCATTTGGATGAGAAATAAGAAGGAATACTTCTTCTGTACTGAAATGTGATAGTTATCCTAAAGAACAGTGCTGTTATTATACAACAGGAATGATCATTGGGACTGCTTAATATACCTGTAAGTTGTGGAACTGAACCGTGTAACCAAACAGTCTGCACTTTGAATTTTTAGTTGCAGTTTAAGGACTTACACCGACAGTTACCTTGAAACTGTGCTTTTACTTTTGTACCCCTTCCTCCATGTTAGAATGGGGAGAATATGTTTTTTCTATTTTGCAAATAAATCCATAGTTAAAAACTTGAATTTCTGGTTTCAGGGATTGTTTTATTGTCACAAGCTTAATGACAGTGTTACTATATATTTATCTCTTGCTAATTCTCTCTGTCTCTCTCACACACACACACACACACACACACACACACACACACACACACACACACATGCACACACACATAGATAGATAAATATAATGTATACACATATACACACATCTACGTATACATATATTACAGTTATCAAATGATACAAGCATTCCTTGATGAAATACCAGTAAAAGGGTTCTCACAGTTGGTCTTACCCTGAGGCTGTTTTGCCGTTTCACTTTTCCCGTTGTTGTATGAGAGCAGATCCATTTACTGAGGCTGCTGAAAATGTAGCAGATTGTCTTAGGAGGAGGAACGATATTGAATGGTGGAGGCAGAGTGCATTTGTCATCAAAATAACTTAACCACAGTTTGGCACGAGCAAACTTCCACTCTTTATCTTCATGATTCTAAAATACAAAAACATTATAAATCAACAACATTATGCGATGATTAATTCATAGCAACAAACTTTTATTTTATAAGCATTCACTTTTAGTACTGTATGTTTGTACTCAATTTCTTCTTTCATCCCATTAAGAGCTTTTTCTTTATTCACCTTGTGATTATTTCTCTGACAAAGACTTTCATTGATTTTATGAATGTATTTACTGGGGCTGCTGTCTTTCAAGATACATTCGTTAAGTACAAGATTTAGACAAGCTTGTAAAGGGCTGGAAATTTATGAAATGTTAATGTCATTGCTTAGTAACTTTTTAATCAGTCAGGTAAACTTAACAACATATGAGGTCAATGTAGCATTCCACTGCAACTCAACCACCACATGGGCACGACAAAACATGATGTAGTTATACATACATACATGCATACAGGTTGTGCTATCAGCTGAAGGAAAGGGGCATAGGGAGAATTCTGAACATTTAAGAAATCTAACTTAGGCCTGCTGCACAAACATCCTGCAATCCTGGAAGATTGTAGGTAGCATGATGGGTAAGATCTCTACCTAATGTCTGGTCACTGAGTGAACTTTTATATGTTCTCCCTCTGTCTGCTTAGGTTTACTTCAGGTACTCTGATTTTATCCCTCCTCCATAAATATGCTGGTTGATTGACTGCACTACTGTAAACAAAAAAAACACTAAACATAATAATATCAGGACAAGAAAGCTATTGACAGAAAGGTGTAGTGTTAGGGCTGGGGGAAGGGACAGCACCCCACCTTAGTACAGATACAGAGATCTTCTTGGGGAGGTCTTATGACTGTCCAAGAACAGCTGAAGCACCTGTGCTTTGGGTTGACACTGTTGTCATGGTATAATGATAGAGACCCAGTTGTAAGATTATAGTCATCTCTGAACAAAGAAAGATATGGAGGATAAGGAACAATGCACTCCAGAGCTGCCATGAAGAAATAAGAAGGTGTCTTGGCTTTTCTGCACAAACTTTTTCTAACAGTTGAGTTACTGAGGTGAATAGAAGAAACTCATACAATAATCTTCATATAGTTTATCAAGAATGAGTCTATATGGCCCACTTCCCCTTCTCCTGTTGGAGGTAGCAGAAAATACACAGTGCTGTACTCTCTCATTTAATAAAATTGTCAACTCAGTTTAGTGGATTGTCTAAGCCCTGTGGCTTTGAAGGTAAAATTTCATAAAGGGGCATGAAGCAGTAGCAGAAGTGTCCAATAGGATGGTAGACAATAGTGGACATGAACCACTACCAGGATGAATGCCCTACTGGTGGTGCACTCTTTCATGTAAATCTGTTCCTTGAAGGCACACATGGGCAAGCCCCAGCCTACACTTATTCAGGTACCACAACATAGCATGCATATTCTGTGCTTCTGCATGGTGCAAAGCTAGTAGCACAGCCTTCAGCTTGAAGAAGTGGATGTAATGTTTCTTCAGTGACAAGCAATGACCCTGGGCCATGACAGACCTGAAAGGGGCTCCCCACTTCCCAATAACATAAGGGACTACATTGGGTAGGAGAAATAAAAGGGAAGCACATTTTCAGCCTGGGAATTGTGACACAGTAATTCAAGGAACTGTGGCAAGAATCCAAAATAAGGCAGAAATCTGAAAATGAGAGATGACTCTGCAGAAACTGGCAAAGAGTTGTACACTGCAGTACTCATACAAAGAGGTGAGCCATGTGAGACTGTATATGCAATTTAGGTCTTTTAATCTAGTAGTTCTGATGCTGTTTGTCTTGCAGATGTGCAAAAGGTTCATCAAGGTCCAGGGATGCCCTGTATGCCAGGCAAAGATCACCTCTCAGAAATCTGTATGATAACAAATAAAGAGACAGGGATTTGAGGTGATCAGCTTAGGACATTGTGTTTACTCCCTGTATTCTTTTTGGAAGGAACCTTTGTGGACATTCCAGTTGCAGCATGTGTCTGGTCAGGTATACGCAGAAGACAGCATTATACTCTCTGATAGGTTTGATGAGGGCTCAGTACAGTGGTATGATGACCTCTCTGGATCTAGATGTCATGACTTTGCTTATAAGTTGAGCAACATAGAAGGATTTTTTTGCTAAAAAACTGAAACATAAAGTAGTAGGGCAAAATGCAACCCAAAATTCACAAAAAAAAAAAATCAAAGAAAATGCAAGGTCGCACTATCAAACACTGCCATTTTGAAATAAACATGAAGAAAACCACTCATCTGTCAATGTACTAAACAAAAAAAAACTTTAATTAAATGATGCTCAGTGTTTTTGTCCTACAGAATTAAAGGACTTCATCAGAAATAACTTCTGTACCAAAAATAAACAGTTTAAACAAAAAACAATTAACTATATCTCTTTCTGGTGAATTGTATAGAATCAGCATCACTCATTTCCTTAAAGAACCATCCTACTAGTTAAAAAGTATAAAGACGATAAAAACATTTCATTACAAAAAGTCATTAAATGTGTAATAATAATACATTTTAAACTTGTTGTTCTGACTTTTTAAAATCGACCATGTTATAAATGTATTTAAAAATGTCTTTAAAAATATAAACTCAATAACATAAAAGGGACTTAATCACTGTTAAAAAACACACATTAAAAGAATTACATATAAAAACTTATTTTATGCATATATCATTTATAAAAATAAATATGTCAAATATAAAGTGCTTATAACCTGGCTGCTCTTAGTTTAAATACTGGAGCTATATAAATATAATCATTTAAACTAGGTTTATTACTAGCATCCAGTAGCAATTGTTAGGACAACTACACTCCTTCTAGTACAAAAATGGATATCCATTATTTACTCACTCCAAATTATGTTTAAACAGAGTGTTTGTTTCCTTCTCATTCCTAATTTTCTGCATCTGTTCATATACTGTTTTTCTTAGGATATGCTCCATTTTCCTATATAGAAACTGGGGCATTTGTTACAAAGTGCAATATGTACTAGACCCATGCTTTTACAAGTGTTGTTTATTAGTAAGGGTTCTATTCCTACATCCCAAAAATATTTTATACTTATTAATAATATACTTACACTGTACACATGATCCACACTTAAAAATGTCTATTCGTTTGTGACTATTTTTATTTATTAGATTTGTTTTGTTTTCAAATATCCCTTTCATATTTAGTCCTTTCTTATGAACAGAAGGGATAGGTGTTAATGACCTCCCTGGAAAATTAGAAAACTTTAAAAACATGTTCCTAATACTATAAGCATCGGAGGTGAAATTCATTACATAAGCAACTCTATATTCCCTTCCTTCTCTATTGTTGTGCTCATCCTTATTTTGTTCATTAGTCATGATCTGTGAACTATCACAATTTTCTCTTCCTAAAATGGATAGAAGTTTCTAGGTACTCCTCTTTCTAACCTCATCCAATAGACCATTGATGAATTGAACTGGGTAGATTCTCTCAAAGAACATGTTTTTAACCTTAACCTCCTCATAAAAATCATCTTCATCTGAAACCATACATGCCACTCTTATGAGCTGACCTTTCGCTATACATCTTTTTTGTTGAATTGGATGCTCGCTCATGAACTGGAGGTATGAATTTGAGAAAGTCTCTTTCCTATACAAGGTAGATTTAAACCTCTTTTCTTGTGAAACTTTATGTATAGTAACATATAGAAAATCCACCTTATTACTGGAAATATTTGGAAACTTAAGGAATGTTAGTTTTTTCTATGTATTCTAAAAATTCATATAAGACCATCTCATTTCCTGACCAAAAGATACAAATGTCATCTATGTAGCATTTATAGTAATGCCAATATTTACTGCATTGGGAATTATGAATATATTTGTATTCCTAGGTGTTTAGAACCATACTGGCAAACATAGGTGAGCAAGATACGTCCATTGATACCCCGTGGACCTGCTTATAATACTCTTCTTCAAAATACAAGCTATTATTTTACAAAACTAAATCCATGAATGTCATGATCAACCTGGTCTCAACATGTTTCATGACTTCCAAACAAACACAATGACAAACTAAATAAAACAAAAAACAGCAAGGGTACGAGCAAATTCTACTTTAATGAGGTGAAGCGCTTTTCGTTTGCTTAACTGCAAACTTCATCAGACCAAACATTAAATTACACACACAATTTCTTAAATAACATTTTGCAGCTCCCACCCCCTCCCTTAAAACAAAAAAGGAAATTATGTCATACTTACAAAAATCTTCATATTAAATGCATAAATACATAATTAAATAATACTATCTACATTAGCCTTAAAACACTACACCAAAAACAATATTACACACAAATTTTATAAAACAAATTATGTGATTTAAAAAACTTTGTTAAAATGTATATACAAGATTGACTAATTCTAAAGCAGCATATGTCCTACAAAACAAATAAAATATAAGCATAACCCACCAATAAAATAAGCAAATCTATTATTGATGGAATGAAATTTATATTTTTATGTTTATAAACAAAAATTAACCTACCTAAGCAATGCTTTCAATTTTAATAAACTATTGATTGCACAGTAATCATTAAGTCCCGGCCAACCATATGAATGCAGTGACAACTGCCACATCAATTCAGCCTTTTCCAACTGTAGCATCCATAGACCTCCCCTTGGTTGCTCTCTAACTAGCTGGATACCACAAAATTCAAACTTATGATCACTATAAAGATGTACATGCTTGGCAAGGGCATTTGTTAAATTACATTTTTTGATGGAATATAAATGCTCATATAGCCTTTCTTTAAGAGATCTCATAGTCTTTTCTATATAATAGGCTGGAAATTGCTTATACTTAGCTACATATTTTGTGGTATCCAGCAAGTTAGACAGCAACCAAGGGGAGGTCCAGACCTTAATGATTATATATACATTTTAACAAAGTTTTTTAAATCACATAATTTGTTGTATAAAATTTGTGTGTAATATTGTTTTTGATGTAGTGTTTTAAGGCTAATGTAGATAGTATTATTTAATTATGTATTTATGCATTTAATATGATGATTTTTGTAAGTATGACATAATTTCCTTTTTCATTTTTAGGGAGGGATGGGAGCTGCAAAATGTTATTTAAGGAATTGTGTGTGTAATTTAATGGTTTGGACTGATGAAGTTTGCAATTAAGCAAATGAAAAGCACTTCACCTCATTAAAGTAGAATTTGTTCATGCCCTTGCTGATTTGTGTTTTATTATGTTTCAGGACTTAATATCCATTAGATTTTCTTACTACCTTGGACAAATGCTTGTCGAAGGCTAGATTATTATCTACATGAGTTCCCTGATTCCTTACTAGTGAATCAACTTTTAAGGGTGCTTTATTGACGACATAGTTACCCAAAGTAGTAGACTTCCTAAAAGGTACTTGTGATGAAAATGATGAAATTGGCAAGTGCCATCATAGCCAGCTGGAGATTTGTAAAGAATGATATGTCCTGTGAACATCAAACTGATTTATACAAGATGTTTGTGTAAATGTATTAGAATTGTATGTCATTTGTATATCAAACTGATATGCACAGATGCTTGGCTGAAAATTTATTTCTGAGGTTTGCTTGTGTTAAAAGTATCAACAATTCACCCTGCTGGAATGAAAATAAATTTATATGTATTATTGTAACTGAATTAAATGTATATGTTTTAATAGAGGATACTGGCACAGCAGAGGTTAACCAGCTAACTTACTTTAAGAAAATTAAGGGAAATTTAAATGAGCTGTTAAACCATTAACAGGCACACTACAGTTGCTGAATAGGACCAGAGATGCTGGGTCTGATAAAGAGCCTTTGTCCATTAGCTTAGTGAAAAAAGGGAAGGCCCCAGGCACTGCCATAAACATTTAGATATGTATTGTGGCTGTCTGTGCTAAATTCCTGTCTCAGCTTCAAAGGGGAATACTGTGAGAACCTAGAGTCAGTTGACCAGATGAGGTCATTCTGCCAGCCCTCTTGGAAATTATAATTTAGATACTTAAAGAGAAATCTCAGAGTACTGAGTATTCTGTTTGGGAAGCCTGACTAGAAAGACCCTCACCCACAGCATCTTGCCTTGCAGTAGCAAGTAACTTAACTAGGGAACATTCAATTTTTATTTGATTCAGTCAGGAATATATTGAAGCTTAGTTCAGAGAGTGACTTTCTTTATTTGTATGAGTCTGTCCATCAATGTTAATTTCAATATTTTCTGTGAATTGAACTCTGTGGTTTACTGTAAATATATATTCAATATTTTCATGCTATTTTTTAATTTATTATTAAATATATTTAAACTTTTATTGAGGCTGATCATTGTAGAATGTATCTAACCTATGAGAGTACTTATATTTATTTGGTGACACTGTGTGGGCCACTCCAGAAGGCCTAGCCATCTTGGTGAACTACTAACATTTGTATTAGTATTAATATTTGTGTCTTTTGGCTTTTCCCGGTTAGGGGTCGCCACAGCGGAACTCCGGTTCGTTAATGAATGGTAGTTGATTTTTACGTGCCGAGTTACCAGCCCTGACATACAACCTTCAACGAAGGTATGCCCATTCACGCATGTCACCATGCAGAAGATGCTCTAGCTGTGAATCGAACCGGACAGCGTCTTACTGTGAGGCGACAACGCCACTGCAGCACCACCTAATATTATACAGTATAATTGGACACCCTTTGTTAAGGGCCTTAGTGTCTGGTGGCAGTGATACCTACCTTATACTCTCGGCAGAAGGGGACACTTCAGGTAAACTTGTGCCAGCCTTTCCCTGGTGTGGATGTGTATGTGTGTGGTGTGTGTGTGTGTGTGTGTGTGTGTGTGTGTGTGTGTGTGTGTGTGTGTGTGTGTGTATGTGCAAATGAAATTGCTCAGTGTGCTTGTGTGTGTCAGCTACTTAGGGCAGGGACACGAAGCACTGGGTTTACAGAGAGGGTGCTAAAGGACTTGGCTTGGACACTCAGCTGATGACCTAAACCTACAGCTGTACCAGTGGGGAATTTTATTGGGGATCTGGAGGGAGACAGATACAGAGACATCCAGACCCAGGGGTGACTGTGTTCCCTGTATGCTCTTAAGAGAAATTCTACTTGATGCAGAGAGGTCTGCATCTGGAAATACTGAGTGTATCCATGTCCCTTTCCTGTGTCAGTGGTGAGGATTCAAGCTCCTTGATTACTGGTGCAGTGTGGGGATGTCACTTATTGATGGCCATCACATATTGGTAGCAGTGGTGGGGATCACATATTTTGCAAGCAGTGGTGGGACCTTCACATGTTCACACATTGGTGAGCAGTGGTGTGGATATTGAACTCCTGTAGTCTGTAAGCAGTGGTCACTAAAGAAGGTATTTGTACTCTCAGCAGCCACATGGTAGACATTCAGAGTTTCATATCACAATAGTTTTATGTTTTGTTAACTTAGTTAGGGAAAGCAGGCAAGGATGTCAGGAGAGATTATGGCAAGCTAACAAGGAACCAGTTGGCTGAGATGTGCCAAGCCTAAGGAATGAGGCATGCTGACCTGACTACACTGGAAATGATTGCAGCCTTAATCACAGCTAAATCACAGACCAGCAACCAGGAAGACAACCAGTCTAACACTGGGGATGTATAGCTCTCAGAAATAGGACAGTTCAACATTTTCTAAGAGGACTCAAAAATCCATCTGGAGTTAAAGAGACTTGAACTGGAGTCCAAACATTTGGAATTAGAATTAGCAGAGACTGTGGACTTTGGTAATCGAAGTAGAATCAGCGAACAGACTGTGACACTTGAAAGCCAAAGACAATGAGAGGCAGAGGCAACATGAAAAGGAAATGCTAACTCTTCACCAGGATCATGGAGGTAATGGGGTAAGGAGAAACTGTACCCCAGCAGCAATAAAGGTGAGTAAACTTCTTCCTCAGTACCAAGAAGGTGATAATTTTGATAGTTTTATTCATATACTTGAGAGAGTATATAAACAGTATAATGTTGACCAAGGGTTTTGGGTACAGTTCCTCACCTCCTTACTCCATGGTAAAGTTGTAACTGTTGTTTTGAAATTGTCTGATACTGATTATTTAGATTATGATTAAGTTAAGCACGGTTTATTACCATGTTTTAAGTTATCATATGAAGCTTACAGAAAAAAGTTTCATGACCATAGAAACAAGGCAGATGAAAGTGTATGTGATTATATTGCTCAACTAAACACTTATTTTCATAGGTGGGTGAGTGGGTGTCAGGTCACCACTTTTCAAGGGCTAGAAGACCTTCTGGTGAGGGAACAAGCCCACAGCATTTTGCCTGAGGACATGAAAATCTGGTTGGCAGACAGGGAATGCAACTCTGGAGATGAGTTGGGGGAAAAGCAGATATATACCTAGCAAGTAGGGCATCACTGTACAGGAAAGAGATACCCACTGCTGCACATGGATATCAGTGGACCCATGGTGGGCAACCTAAACCACCCCAGCAGAGTCTTCCAGTAACAGGGAAAGAACCTAGTTCAGGTACATGGCCTGGATCAAGGGTTAAATGTTTTAAATTTAACCAGTGGAGTGATGTAGCATATATATGTCCACAGATGGAAAGTGGGGAACAAAAGGTGGGGGAGCCAGCAAGTCAGAATAATAGAATGCCAGTGGTAAGTTGTTTGGAGGCAACAGTGGTACCAAACTACCAGCAGAGTTTATTTCCAATCTTGGTAGATGTAAAATAGGCCACTGCCAAGAGAGGCACAGCCTCTGATATAACCATTGTGAAGCCTGCAGTGGTTAAAGACAAGCAGTACTTGCTTGGGCAGTCCACTTCAGTCAGAGGTTTAAGAGGGTCCCATTCCAAATGCCTTTGGCCAGGGTTCACCTTGACTAGAAGGGTGAAAAAGGAAGTAAGCAAGTAGGTGTGTTTGAGGATATCCCTGCAGACGTACTGACAGGGAATGATTTTGATAATGCAAGTACCTTGTGTGCATGCATTGACACTCAGCCAGGCTTGGAGACAGGCATGTGGGTCTGGTAGCCGGGGGGAGACCCAGACAGATCACACACCTGAAGTCAGGACTGGTGATGTGGCTACTTCAGGGATGGTGCTACCCTGTAGGGGTCTCTATCACTTCATCAAATATGTGAATATCGAACGCTCACATGAGCGAATATTCACGTACTCGAAGTTTATGAATTTTTTTGCGGTACAGTGAAGATCGGGATTTTTGCCCTTTCCTCACTGTAGTGAAATCTCATAGTAGAAATATATATTTAGCGGGGGGGGGGGGGTTGTGGGGGGTACAGCCCCCCACAAAATAGTTTTCGAGTACGTGAATATTCGCTCATGTGAGTGTTCCATATTCACGTATTCAATGATGTGATATAGATGCCCCTGTACCAGTGAGACTGAAGGTGAGCCACAGCTGCTTGTGGGTGATAATGTTCCCTTGGACAGAGTGACTGCAAGGGCAGAGGTGAGTAGTAGTACTTAGGCTGACAGTGAGACACTGCTTTGAGAAGAGACCAGACTTCCTGTGGAAGGGTAGCTGGGAAGGGTTACATAGAAAGAGTTGAGAGAGGCTCAGCTCTCAGATCCTACACTAAGAGGCTTGAGGAAGTTAGCTAGGGAGGCACCTGATTCTCAAGGAAAAGAGGTTTCTGTATACTGGAACAAAGGGGTACTGTATAGAGAGAAGATTCCTGAGGGAGGGCTAGAAGGAAAGGTAATACAGCAGTTTCTAGTGCCCAGAGCCTACCATCTGGCACTTCTAGCCTAGCCCAGGACATTCCTTTTGCACATCATATAGGCATAGAACATACAAAAAGACATATTATGCAGATCTTTTATTGGCCTGGGATTGCCAGGGATGTAACAGGGTAATGCAGGACTTATAAGCAGTGCCAAAAAGTAGGCAAGGCAGGAGACAAGGTCAAAGCTCCTTTGATGCCTTTGCCTATGATTGAGGAGCCATTTCAGAGAGTAGCTGTGGATATTGTGGGCATTTGAGTACCCAAAGTTCCACAGGGAAGAAATATATCCTAGTGGTAGTAGATTATGCTACTAGATACCCACAGGTGGTGTCTCTGTCCTCCATTGAGGCAGAGAAGGTGGCAAATGCTTTGCTAGAGATATTCAGCAGGTAGGTCTCCCAAGAGAAATACTGACTGACAAAAGTGCCAATTTCATGTCAGACCTGCTGGCTTGTCTGTGGGAGCTCTGTGGGGTGAAACACCTAAAGACAACCCCCTACCATCCCCAGACTAATGGTTTTGTGGAGAGGTTAAACTCTACGCAAAAGACCATGCTATGGGCATTTGTGACCAGTTTAAGAGGGATAAATATTTGCCCCATCTATTGTTTCCTTACAGGGAGGTACCCCAGTAATCCACCTTTTTTTCACCCTTTGAGTTATTGTATGGGCATCAAGTGAGGGAGCCTTTAGATTTGATTTATGATGAGTGAGAGCATGAGTGTGAATCCAACGAGAAGTTTGTTGTGGCATATGTCCTAAACCTCAGGCTATGGCATAGGGAGCTCATAGGCTTGGCCCAGGAGAACCTGGCAGGAGCCCAACAACAGAAAAGGGTCTGGTATGACAGGCATGCTCGATCCAAAGAGTATGCTGTGGGGCAGCAAGTGATGGTTCTCATTCTTGTCAGACACAATACACTGCAGGCAGCTTGGGTGGGACCCTAACAAGGTGGTAAGGAAGGTCAATGATGTTAACTACATGGTAGACCTGCTAGGCAGGAGGCAGGGCCACAGATTGTATCATGTTAACATGATGAAGCCTTACTGTGACAGGGAGGCCCTTGTTCTGAGCATTTGCAGTGGATGGCAGGTAGAGTCTGAGGGGGATTTGTTGACTGATCTCCTCAGTGAGGCTCAGACTGACACCTCAGTGGAAGGGGTAGCAATATCCCAGTGGCTATCCCCCGCCCATGTTTGAGAAATCCGAGCAGTGTTACAGGAGTTTGGGGACATATTCACTGAGAAACCAGGGTACACCCACCTGGTGCAGCACCATGTAGATACAGAGGCCCAAAGACCTATAAAGCAGGCCCCTTCCATGGTGCCTGAGTGAATCAGACAGACTCTGAGGGAGGGCACACATGAGATGTTGGAAATTGGAGTAATACAGGAGTCCAGCAGTCCCTGGGCTTCCCCACTGGTGCTTGTACCAAACAAGGATGGCAGCACCAGGTTCTGCGTGGATTGCAGGAAATTAAATATTCACACAGAGTCAGATGCCTACACCATGCCTATGACAGATGAAGCCCTAAAGTAGCTGGGTGGGCTAAGTTTCTGACCACTATTGATCTTACCAAGGGCTACTAGCAGGTGCCATTGACTCAGGAAGCTAGAGAGAGATCAGTCTTTGTGACTCCTTTTGGCTGGTATGAGTTCATGAAGATGCCCTTTGGGATGAAAAATGTCCCAGAAACTTTCCAGAGGCTGGTAGATCATATCCTATCAGGTGATTATGCCCTTGTTTGCCTGGATGATGTTTCCATCTACAGCCATTCCTGGCAAGATCACCTTCAGCATGTCAGGGAAGTGCTGGGCAGACTGCAGAGGGCAGGGTTGACCATTAAGCCCAGTAAGTGTCAGGTGGGTATGGCAGAGGTCTCCTGCCTGGGACATAGAGTGGGGAGTGGTAAGATCAGGCTAGAATCTGCCAAAGTGGAAGGCATTCAGGTATGGCCTGCCCCTGTTACCAAAAATCAGGTGAGAGCATTCTTAGGGAGAGCAGAGTACTATAGAAAGATTGTCCCCAATTATAGTACTATAGCTGCTCCTCTCACAGACCTGACAAGGAATGACAGGCCAGATAAGGTAGTGTGGACCCCAGCATGTGAAGAGGGCATTCCAGAAGCTTAAAGGAATGTTGGGAGGACCCCCTGTGTTAGTCAGTCCAGATTACAGCAAATAATTTGTTGTATAGGTGGATGCTTCAAACCATGGGGTGGGTGCTGTACTTAGCCAGGTTTCCTCAGAAGGAGAAGAGCAGCTAGTGGTATATCTTAGCTGTAGAATACAACCCAGGGAGGAATGCTATGCAGCTGTAGAAAAGGAATGTCTAGCCATAGTATGGCACTGCAGAAACTTCAGCCTTATCTGTAGGGAAGGAAATTCACTGCAGTTACAGACCACAATCCCTTAACATGGCTACATAGAGCCAGCTAGCAAAATGGCAAGTTATTAAGGAGGAGCGTAGGACTGCAGGCATATGACATGACAGTACAACACTGTGGTAGGGTCAGCAATGACAATGCAGATGGGTCTCAAGACAGGGAATGGGATATGATATTCCCAGATAGGCTAATTTCCCTCAAGCCACATTTCTCAAGGGTCACTTGAAATCTAGTTTGAGTCTTCGGGGGGGTGGGGGGTGATGATATGGTCAAGTGCCAGCAGAGCCAGCTGTAGTTTTGTAAAGAATGATATGTCCTGTGAATCAAGCTGATTTATACAAGATGCTTGTGTTACAAATGTTTAGAACTGTATGTAATTTTTAAATCAAACTGATTTGCACAGATGCTTGTGCTGAAAATGTATTTATGAGGTTTGCTTGTGTTAAATGTATTAACAGTGCACCCTGCTAGAATGAAAATAAATGTATATGTATTATTTTATCCTGTTTAAATGTATATGTTTTAGTAGAGGATACTGGCGCAGCAGAGGTTAACCAGCTAACTTACTTTAAGAAAAATAAGGAAAATGTAAATGAGCTATTAAACCATTAAAAGGCACTCCACAGTGCTGAATAGGGGTCTGGGAAAGAGCCTTTGTCCATTAGCTCAGTGAAAAGAGGGGAGTCTCCAGGCACTGCCATAAACATTTGGATATGTATTGTGGTCGCCTGTGCTAAATTATTGTCTCGGCTTCAAAAGGAAACACTGTGAGAACCTAGAGTGAGTTGACCAGATGAGGTAATTCTGCCAGCCCTCTTGGAAATCATATTTTAGATATTAAAATGAGAAATCTCAGAGTACTGAGTATTCTGTTTGGGAAACCTGACAAGAAAGACCCTCACTCACAGCTTATTGCCTTGTGGTAGTAAGTAACTTAACTAGGGAACAGTAAATTCTTCTTGGATTCAGTCAGAAATATAGTGAAGCTTAGTTCAAAGAGTGTCTTTCTTTATTTGTATGAGTCTGTCCATCTATGTTAATTTCAATATTTTCTGTGATTTGAACTCTGTGGTTTACTGTAAATATATATTCAATATTTTCATGCTATTTTTTAATTTATTATTAAATATATTTAAACTTTTATTGAGACTGGTCATTGTAGGAAGTATCTAACCTTTTACTTGGTGACACAGTTTGGGCCACTCCAGAAGGCCTAGCAATCTTGGTAAACTACTACCATTTGTATTGGTAGTAATATTATACAGTATAATTGGACACCCTTTGTTAAGGGCCTTAGAGTAGCGGATGGTGGAGTGTCTGGTGGTGCTGATAACTACCTTATACTCTGGAAAGACGACACAGAAGGCAAACTTGTGAGTGTGTGTGTGTGTGTGTGTGTGTGTGTGTGTGTGTGTGTGTGTGTGTGTGTGTGTGTGTGTGTGTGTGTGTGTGTGTGTGTGTGTGTGTGTGTGTGTGTGTGTGTGTGTGTGTGTGTGTGTGTGTGTGTGTGTGTGTGTGTGTGTGTGTGTGTGTGT
The DNA here is from genome assembly GCF_019279795.1 of Protopterus annectens. Lineage (NCBI taxonomy): Eukaryota > Metazoa > Chordata > Ceratodontiformes > Protopteridae > Protopterus > Protopterus annectens. The sequence goes on along the minus strand of NC_056735.1, from coordinate 1,175,426,020 downwards.
GTGTGTGTGTGTGTGTGTGTGTGTGTGTGTGTCAGCTACTTGGATCAGGGAGACGAAGCACTGGGTTTACAGAGATGGTGCTGAAGGAGTTGGCTTGGACACTCAGCTGAGGACCTAGCCCTACACCTGTACCAATAAGGAGTTTTACTGGGGACCCAGAAGGAGACAGATATAAAGAGATCAAGAAACTAGGCTTAGTGTGTTCCCTGTGTGCTCTTAAGAGAAATTGTACTTGATGCAGAGAGGTCTCCATCTGGATATACTGAGTATATCTATTTGAATTCCAAGTGCACGTCCTTCTCCAGTCTCAGTGGTGAGGATTCAAGCTCCTTGATTACTGGCCCAGTGCAGGGACATCACAAATTGGTGGCCATCACATATTGGTAGCATTTTTCTCTTCCTAAAATAGGTAGAAACTTCTGGGTTGTCCCCTTTCTAACCTCATCCTATACACCACTGATGAACTGAACTGGGTACATTCTTTCAATGAACATGTTTTTAACCTTAACCTCCTTATAAACATCATCTTCATTTGAAACCATACATGCCACTCTTATGAAATTACCTTTAGTTATACTTCTTTTTTGTTGAATTGGATGCTCACTCATGAAGTGGAGGTATGAATGAGAGAACGTCTCTTTCCTATACAAGGTAGACTTAAATGTCTTTTCTTGTGAAACATTATGCATAGTAACATCTAGAAAATTCACCTTATCACAGGAAATATGTTTAAACTTAAGGAATGTGCTAGTTTTTTTCTATGTATTCTAAAAATGTGTATAAGACAATCTCATTTCCTGCCCAAAAGATACAAATATCATCTAGGTAACATTTATAGTAACTCCAATGTTTACTGAATTGGGAATTTTGAATATATTTGTATTTCCAGGTTTTTAGAACCATACTGACAAAAACAGGTGTGCAAGATGCACCTATTGCTACCTCTTGAACCTGCTTATAATACTCTCCTTCAAAGTACAGATAATTATTTTGCAAAACCAGATCCATGAATTCCATGATCAATCTGGTCTCAATAGGTTCCAGGGATTTAATATCCATTAGATTTTCTTACTACCTTGGACAAATGCTTATCAAAGGTTAGATTATTATCTACATGAGTTCCCAGATCCCTGACTAGTGAATCAACTTTTAAGGATGTTTTACTGATAATGTAGTTACCCAAAATAGTAGACTTTGCAAAAGGCACTATTATGCATTTCTTGGTATAGAGTTTTAAGCCCTAGCTTTGGCACCAAACATTTGTCTGTATTAGACCTTTCTGAAGGGTGTTCTCATCATGGGGTAATCCAATGACTGCTCCCAGTTTGCAATCATCTACAAACTTGATCAGCCAAAGTTCTTTAACATTGGCTTTGACATCCGAGAAGTAGATGCTAAAGAGTAATGGGCCCAGCACAGAATCTGGGGGGGCTCCACTAGTGATTGGCCTATTTGTGGAGGTGGTATCACTGATTCTAACCTCCTGCATTCTATAAGTGAGCCAGCTAGCTATCCAGAGTGTTATAAAGGAGTTTATACCTAATTCCACAAGTTTGTTGACAATGAGCTAGTGGGCTATTGTTTCAAATTCTTTATCTGGATCTAGCTAGGCAGTATGCACCATTTTCTCCTCATCCATTGTTTTAGTGGCCTTTTCAAACAAGTTAATTGGACTGAGTAAGCATGACCTTCCTCTGAGAAAGCCAAACTCGGATGGATCCAGTGCCTGGGGGTCTCCTATATCCTTGGTGATAATTTTCACACTAATTCTTTCCATGTCTTTGCAAATAAGACTAATCAAACTAATGGGTTTGTAGTTTTTCAGGACCTGTTGAAGGTCATCTCTTATGAAGGGGGGCTGACCATTGCAGTCCTCCATCCACATGGCACAAAACCTGCTTTAACACTATAATTAAATAATGACTCCAAGGGTCCTGATAAGTCATATTTTAGACTATACAGGAAGCATCCTGGGATGGTATCGGGCCCATTGAGGCCGTGATCTTGGCTTTGGTGAGTGCAGCCAGTAAAGCCAAGAACACAACTTTAGTGAGTACAGTCAGTATATTCTCCTTGGTTATACCTGGAATGGATATGACTGAGGGTATTTTTGAAGGGATGGTTGGGTGAGAATGGGATAGAGTTGGAAATAAATTTGTCCTTTAAGAGTTTTGTTTTTTTGCCAGGCTTGGTGAATATGGCACCATTAACCACCAGTTCAGCACACTTTTGTGTGCTGCCTTTGAAGTTTCTGACATAGCTGCATAAGCCTGGGAGTCTATCTTAACCTTAAATTTGGCTTTGCTTGACTTCATTAGCCCTCTTAGTTGCCTATTTACTTTGATAAGAGAGTTTCTATTTTATGGGAATTACCCTTTCCAATTTTTGCTATAACTATTTTCCTTTTATTATATATCCTGATTAATTTGGGATGTCACCAGGGTGGTTTGTTTCAAGGGCTAGTCTGGGCTTACTTTTGCTAGGAACAACAACCTCTATGCAGCCACTGACATGGTTGTACAGCGCTTCTGAGAAAAATTCGGCATAGGCTGCTGTGTTCTCTGGTTTTATAGAGCATTGAATTTTGACAATCCATCACTTAATAAAAGATAATTTGCCTTGTAATCATTTGTAACTGTTACCGGTTTTAATGGGATAACAGAGCTGATTTTGAAGACAACATCTTTATGGTCAGACCTTGCCAGGGAGGATGAGTCACTGGGGTGAGTGCAGCATTCTCCCATATTTGTAAGAATGAGGTCCAGTATGTTGGAGCATGCAGTGGGTGTATTGATTATTTGGTAAAAGGTGTTTGTATATACAACATCCAGAAATCTCTGTGCCTTTAGATTTGAAGCTGAGTAGGATTCCCAGACTATAGAGGGGTAATTAAAGTCTCCCATGACTAGGGTTTTAAGTTGGATGGTAAGTGACTCCAGTAGGTCCTAGTATTAATTGTGAGCTTCTTGCAACAAGGAGGGTGACCTATAGCTGGCTAGGATATGGTACAGGATTTTGTCTATGATGATCTGCACACAGAGGAACTCCAGCTCATCATCCTCTTTGACCACCCTAGAGGTATGCTCGTTACTAATGTATATTGAAAGACCTCCACCTTTAGCCCTTTTCTGTGCAGCTACTGGTCTAAAGGTCTGGAAGGCTCTGAAACCTTGCACTGCTAGTGTGGTCTCTGCTGCTTTAAACCATGTCTAAGTAACTGCACAGATGTCTATATTCTCAAGTGTGAGGAGAGGTTGGAGGCAGTGTAATTTTTTTGTTTAGTTTCCTGGCATTGAGCAGTAACACCATGAGGTTCAGTTTAGTCGATTTTGATTTGTCAGCAGGTTTGTCAATTTAGAATTGCCTAAAAAAGGCACTATGTGGTGGATAAAGTTTTAGCCAGTATTCGAAAGTCTAGAGGGGAGAGGTACAGACCATCCTTTGCAAAGCAATGTGGGCTGTTAACCATGTCCTCCCAAGCTGGCAAATATTGGATTCCCTTAGAATGACAAAAGAAAGACAGCCAGTTGTTGAAACCAATTATTCTTTGCTCATAATGTGGCTTCACCCTCGGTGATGGCAATACGCTGCTGAATGCTAGGCTCAAACCAGCCAGAGACACATACCACAAAATAAACGAGTGTCTGGATTGGAAAAGTACCAAACTGAGAAAAAAAACAATACAAGTCTGACATAGACTGTCCAAACAACTGAAGTATTCCAAACAAGTAATTTATTCAACACAGGATGTCCGCAGTGTAAAACCAAGACATTGAACAGAGTATAAGTAATCCAAACACAAGTAGTTGTAGTAAGCGCTTTCGTCTGTTCTCCTGACGGACTTTTTCAAACTATGAATTAACACTGTAGTCAGCTGTTATATAGCTTGAAATAATAATTGCCTCAATTCACTTTTTAAAGGCACAGATATTCCCCAAGCTGTAGTTTTGCGCTTAAATATGTTATGCGCAATGTTTAAACAACAAATATGAATAAAAACAATATATTTAAAAATTCAGTTCATTTTATAGGTTCATAGGTAGGTACTAGGCCTATCTGCCCAAAGGCATTTATAAGCCTAGCTGGAATGTGTTGGCTTTTGCTGCCCCCTAAGATTAGTTCCCTGTGACTCTGTCCAGCAGAACCATTGACGTGATCCCTGGGGTAAACTTTCTGTTTCCCATCCACTCGTCAAGGTTTCTCTTGAAAAGGGTTAGCGAGGAGCTCTGCCTAATGTAGATTGGAATCTTGTTCCAGAGAATGGGAAGTCTTTTGGCCAGAAATCTATCCCTCCAGCACATCCTATTTATTGTTATGGTGAGGTTAAATCCCTGGAGCGTGTAGCTCAAGGGGATATGTTTTTCTTTAGGTGGAGTATGTCCATAAATTCTGGGTTGGACATGGCCTTGTATGTCAGCCAGAGAGCACCTCTGAATAGGCAGTATGCAACAGAGTACAGCTGCAGTTTCTTCAGTCGAGCTGCATAGGGCATCTGATTGAGGCCAGTGATCCTCTTGGTGAGGAACTTCTGTGGTCTTTCCAGTTGTTGCAGGTGTCTTCTAAGGTACATCCCAAATGGGGCATTGTACTCTGTGATGATCTGATGAGTGATGCATAGAGGGTCCCAATGACCTCTTTCGATCTGGATGCAAACCCTTTTGTAATTAGGTGGGCCACATAGAAGGATTTTCTAACCACTTTGGCAATATGATTATCAAAGGAGAGGTTACTATCTACTTGGGTCCCCAGATCCCTTATTAGGTCTTCCATATTTAGGGGGCTACCACCTATGTGGTAGTTTGTGGGTACTTTGTTTTTTTCAAAGGGGATGACTATGCACTTTTTGTCATTTAGCTTGAGACCATGGTTTTGACACCAGGTATCTGTCTCAATGAGACCCTTTTGGAGGATGTCTGTGTCAGCCGGAGAGTCAATTATAGCCCCTAGTTTGTAGTCGTCTGTGAACGTGGTGAGCCATAGTCCTCCTGTGCTTGCCTGTACCTCTGAGAAGTATATGCCGAACAGGAGGGGTCCTAGGACTGAGCCCTGGGGAATGCCACTTGTAACAGGTTTAGAGTCAGACCTAGCTCCTGCAACTCTTACCATGTGGGTTCCGTCCGTGAGCCAGTTGGCAACCCATCTTGTGATGTAGGGGTTTATGTTCAGGCTGGTGAGCTTGTCTATAATACCTGAGTGGGGAATAGTGTTGAAGGCCTTTGTGAGTTCTGGGTACACTGTTTGGACCACCTTTTCCTCATCTATAGCCTTGGTAACTGTCTCAAAGAAGTCCACCAGGTTTAGGAGGCATGATCTGCCCTTAACAAAGCCAAACTGGGTTGGGTCCAGTATTTGGAGGTTTCCAATGTCTCTGTTAATGAGATCCATGATGATGCGCTCCATAGCTTTGCAGACCAAACTAGTCAGGCTTATAGGGTGATAGTTCCCAGGGTCCGTTGTGGCTCCACCTTTGTGGAGCGGAATAACCATTGCTGTGTGCCACTCTGTGGGCACATAGCCTGAGGAGAGGCTGAGTTTAAACAGTGTGTTTAGGTGAGGGGTTAGTTCATCTTTGAGCTCATGTAGGATGCAGCCGGGGACACCATTCAGTCCCACTGATGCTGTGTTTTTGGCTTCGGAAAGGGCTGTTTTAACCTGAGTGTCTGTGATTTCAGGGGCACTACATTCTTATGGTATAATTATGGGCCCTTTTGGGGGTGAGAGGGGGGTGAAGTTTGCACTGAACCTGTCTGCCAGGATGTTGGCTATATCGGTCGGTTCAGTGTATTTTGTGCCATTCTGCACCATCTCCGAGCAGATCAGAGAATTGCCACTTAGATTCTTGACATAGCTAAAGAATGTCTTGTGGTTATCTTTGGAGTCCATGGCAATTTTTCTTTCAAAGCTAGCCTTGGATGATTTTAGGAGGGAACATAGTTTCTTGCTGATACTGATCAGGGTGTCTTCCCTTCTTTGGATTTTACTCTTTTTTTGTACTAGTTTCCTCCTTCTATTGTATAGCTTGTTTATGGCAGGGGTCCACCAGACTGGTTTCCTTTTCTTGGAGGAGTGGGTCTTGGTTTTGTTTGGGATAGCACGATCCATGCATTCTTGTAGGTACCCGTAGAGTGCATTAGTAAAGGATTTTGCAGCTTGGACAGCATTATCCACCTATTTAGGCCTATTATAGCATAGCCACCTATTTTGAGCATTTTCTGGGTTGTTAAACTTGATTTCTGCATTAGTAACTGTATTTAGAGCACAACCTAGAGCTGTTTACTGAATTTCCTGTTTGCACTTATTTTTAAATTTGTTTTTTTTTCTCAAAACTTGCATTTTATCTGTCTTTGGCCTAGCACTCTTGTGTGGGGTCATTTACTGCACTGTTATAACTTGTTGATACTTGTGAACCTCTGCTATCTCTGAAAAAACAAAAACAAAAAAAAAAATCTTGCTTTTTTCCCACTTTTCTGAGATTTAAAAAAGTTCAGTTACAGGCTTGCTGTTCTTGAACTGCTTGTAAGTTTCTGTGAGGCCATTTTTTGCTTGGGCTAAAGGGAAGTCTCTCTGTTGATCAGTGGCAGTAAAAAACATTGAGCCATTGAGCAGCCTGCCTGCCCCTGTGGGAGTGGTTACTGACTTGAAACTGTAAGTTTTATTGGCCATTTTGTGTCAATTCCAAAACTCCTTCATCTTCCTCTCTTAAAACCTGGTTGCCTCATGGTTTTGGCATCTTTTCAGGCTTGTTGGCTGTTGGTGAAGCACCCACCAAGAGGAGAAAATGCTGAGAGAAGAAAGGAGCCACTTTTGAGATTTTAAGTATTTTTCCTCTGTTTATTTGCTAAGTTTTTCTGCATAGCCACCTATTTTGAGCATTTTCTGGATTGTTAAACTTGATTTCTGCATTAGTAACTATATTTAGAGCACAACCTAGAGCTGTTTACTGAATTTCCTGTTTGCACTTATTTTTAAAATCGTCTTTTTCAAAACTTGCATTTTATCTGTCTTTGGCCTAGCACTCTTGTGTGGGGTCATTTACTGCACTGTTATAACTTGTTGATACTTGTGAACCTCTGCTATCTCTGAAAAAACAAAAAAACAAAAAAAATCTTGCTATTTTCCCACTTTTCTGAGATTTAAAAAAGTTCAGTTACAGGCTTGCTGTTCTTGAACTGCTTGTAAGTTTCTGTGAGGCCATTTTTTGCTTGGGCTAAAGGGAAGTCTCTCTGTTGATCAGTGGCAGTGAAAAACATTGAGCAGCCTGCCTGCCCCTGTGGGAGTGGTTACTGACTTGAAACTGTAAGTTTTATTGGCCATTTTGGGTCAATTCCAAAACTCCTTCATCTTCCTCTCTTAAAACCTGGTTGCCTCGTGGTTTTGGCATCTTTTCAGGCTTGTTGGCTGTTGGTGAAGCACCCACCAAGAGGAGAAAATGCTGAGAGAAGAAAGGTGCCACTTTTGAGATTTTAAGTATTTTTTCTCTGTTTATTTGCTAAGTTTTTCTGCATAGCCGCCTATTTTTAGCATTTTCTGGGTTGTTAAACTTGATTTCTGCATTAGTAACTGTATTTAGAGCACAACTTAGAGCTGTTTACTGAATTTCCTGTTTGCACTTATTTTTAAAATTGTTTTTTTCTCAAAACTTGCATTTTATCTGTCTTTGGCCTAGAACTCTTGTGTGGGGTCATTTACTGCAATGTTATAAATTGATGATACTTGTGAACCTCTGCTCTCTCTGAAAAAAAAAACAAAAAAAACAAAAAAAAATCTTGCTTTTTTCCCACTTTTCTGAGATTTAAAAAAGTTCAGTTACAGGCTTGCTGTTCTTGAACTGCTTGTAAGTTTCTGTGAGGCCATTTTTTGCTTGGGCTAAAGGGAAGTCTTTCTGTTGATCAGTGGCAGTGAAAAACATTGAGCAGCCTGCCTGCCCCTGTGGGAGTGGTTACTGACTTGAAACTGTAGTTTTATTGGCCATTTTGGGTCAATTCCAAAACTCCTTCATCTTCCTCTCTTAAAACCCTCTTTTGCGCGGTTTTGAGCATAGTGCAACAGCGGGCAGCACCGCCTAATTGGGTTTAAACTATTCCTGGCTCCACAAAGTCTGCTCTTCACTTTTTCCCTTAGAACTGCTCTATCTCTCAATTTAAACACCATATTCTCATTCTAAGGCCCTTCACTGGTCCAGTTAAGTAATCCTACAAGTTAGCACTATTAAACCATAAGCACTACTTACTCTTTACTCTCTACAATTACCCTGTCCTCTATTGGACTGTCTTAAATTCAGTTTCCCTATATTACTCTAGCATGTCCAAAGGTCAGTCAATGGTTTCCTCTCCAGTCCAGCTGGTGAATCTGGGAATTTTGAGGCAATGTTACAACTGTCTCATGTACACGGACAACCCTCTCCTCCTCCAAACAGGTTCAAATATATGTGAGAGATGCAACTATTTAGCCAAACTGGAGGCTGAGCTCTCTCATCTCAAAACTGGTGTAACCAGTCAGGAGGAGAAGGTAACCTCACACAACACAATTCCAGTATCACATAGTCCCACCACATCAGCGAACCAAACACATAAATACACAAAAACATACTGGGAGGCTCTAAATAAGAATCTACCTAAGCAACAGAGACCTCCAAAGCAGACATCCAAGCAAACACTACCTCAAAACAAAACACGCACAACACATAACCCACAAAGTCAGTGTGCCAAGCAGCCACAGCCCTTAAGGCTGAATAACACACCTGATACCTTGTAATAGGTGACTCTATTGTCAGACACACTGACGTCCCACTCACCAGGCTGAATAAAGAGAAGGTCATGGTGAGCTGCCTGTCGGGTGCTAGGATCTGCCACATAACACAAGCACTCAGGTCACTCCAAAGCAAATACAAATATGACTCAGTCATTGTACATGCTGGTGTGAATGACCTGAGACATACCTCCCTGGACTACATGAAAAGAGACATAGAGGAGCTCTCTGATCATGTAGCCCAGGCTGGTATGACCCTGACCTTGAGCAGCATCTTACCCTCACCTAGAATGATGCCACAGTACAAAGACAAAATGATCGATTTTAACAATTGGCTAAAATTTTGGTGTCATTCAAAGGGGATCCAGTGTCTGTCAGCCTGGGATGACATGCTCGACAAGCCACATTGCTTCACTAGGGACAGCTTGCACCTGTCACCACTGGGCTTTCGGATATTGTCAAAGGCTCTTGCCACCCCCATAGTGCCTTTTTTAGGCAAGGCTCAAAAGTCAAACCCACCCCCATAGACAGCACAAGGAACAAGAAACTAAGGGTAATGCTGCTAAACGCCAGAAGTCTTAACCTCAAGATGCATGCACTCAAAGCTCTCCTCAGTATGGAGAACATCGATATCTGTGCAGTGACAGAAACCTGGTTCAAGGCTCCAGAGAGCACCCCAGCACTACCAGGCTATACCTCATATCATGCTTTTCGGCCCCAAAACCAGGACCGAACCACAAAAGGAGGGGGAGTTTCCATATTTATCAAGGATATCCACACCTCCAGGTTAGTGGCATTGCATGAAGTATCGGAGACCATCCATGTGCAACTAACAGTGGGCAAGACTGCTTTTCAGTTTATAGCATCCTACAGACCACCCTCTCAAAGTCAGGAATCACACTCGGCTTTCCTGAAAACATTGGAGAACATGAAGATCTCTCCGAACACCATTATATTGGGTGACTTCAACTACCCAAACATTGACTGGGAGCACTACTCAAGCCCCAGCACCTTAGCCCAAAGGTTCCTGGAAATTATAAACTCAAATGCTATGGAACAACTAGTCACCACTCCCACAAGAGGGACAACATACTAGACCTGATCATTACCAACATGGGGACTCTATGCTCCACACCAGAAGTATATCCCTCATTGGTAAGATCAGACCATAAATTAATTTCACTGGATGTCCACATCCCGACCCCACCCCAGCCCAGAAAACCACAGTGAAAAACTTCTCAAAAGTGAACTTCTCACTTCTCAAAACCGAAGTGGAATCCTTCAAGGCCCCAGGGCCAGTGGAAACTACAGCCCAAACCGCAGAATCCTATATAAACGCATTCTACGGACATCTCCAGGAATGCATGGATCATGCTATCCCAAACAAAGCCAAGACCCAATCATCCAAAGGCAGGCGTCCAGTCTGGTGGACCCCTGCCATAAATAAACTGTACAACAGAAGGAGGAAGCTACTACATGATAGAGCAAAATCCCTAATAGGGAAGGCATCTCTGATCAGTACTAGCAAAAAATTACGATCCCTCATAAAATCCTCCAAGGCCAGCTTCGAGAGAAAAATTGCACAGGACACCAAAGACAATCATAAGGCTTTTTTCAGTTATGTTAGAAACCTGGGATGCAACTCCCAGACTTATTCTGAGTTGAATCTAAACAACAAAAAAATACACTGAACCCACAGACATCACCAATATCCTGGCAGACAGGTTCAGTGCAAACTTCTCCACCCCCAAAAGAGCAAGTATCTATCCCGGCAGAGGGCTGCCTCCCAAACATCTCTGATGCTCAGGTGAAGGCTGCCCCCTCCAAAGCAAAAAACACTGCTTCCATGGGACCAGATGGCATCCCAGGTTGCGTCCTACATGAACTCCAAGAGGAACTAATCCCTCAAATAAAACAGCTATACAATCTCAGCCTCACTACAGGATATGTGCCCACAGAATGGCGTACAGCAACAGTGGTCCCACTCCACAAAGGTGGAGCCTCTACAGACCCTGGAAACTATCGCCCCATAAGCCTGACTAGCTTAGTCTGCAAGGCTATGGAGAGGATCATCATGAAGCTCATAAACAAAGACATTGGGGACCTACAGACACTAGATCCTACCCAGTTCGGCTTTGTCAAGGGCAGATCCTGCCTTTTGAACTTGGTTGACTTCTTCGAAACAGTCACCAAAGCCATAGATGAAGGGAAGGTAGTCCACACAGCCTAGCTGGACCTTGCAAAGGCATTTGACACAATACCCCACTCGGGCATCATAGATAAGCTATCCAGCTTAAATATAAACCCCTATGTCACAAGATGGGTCGCAAACTGGCTCAAAGACAGAACCCAAAGAGTGAGAGTTGCTGGAGCCATGTCCGACTCAAAACCGGTCACAAGTGGCATCCCACAGGGTTCTGTCCTGGGACCACTCTTGTTCGGTATATACGTTTCTGAGGTACAGGCAAATGTGGGAGGACTATGGCTCACCAAGTTCGCAGATGACTGCAAACTGGGTGCCATAATCAACTCTCCAGCTGACACAAACATCCTTCAAAAAGGTCTCACAGAGACAGGTAACTGGTGCCAGCGCCATGGTTTAAAGCTAAATGCCAAAAAACGTATAGTCATACCCTTTGGCAAAAACAATGTGCCCACAAATTACCACATAGGCGGAAACCCATTAAGTACAGAGAAAGTTATTAGGGACCTGGGGACCCAAGTTGATAGCAATCTCTCCTTTGAAAACCACATTGCCAAAGTGGTTAGAAAGACCTTCTACATAGCCCACCTCATCACGAAGGGTTTCACATCTAGATCAAGATAGGTAATCATGCCCTTTATTCATCCCTCATCAGGCCCATCATAGAATACAATGCCCCTTTTGGGATGTACCTTACCCGACACCTGCAGCAATTAGAAAGACCCCAAAAGTATCTCACCAAGAGGATCAAGGGTCTCAAACAGATGCCATATGCTGCTCGGTTAAGAAAACTCCAGCTCTACTCAGTTGCATACCGCCTACTTTGAGGCGATCTATGCCTGACATACAAAGCTATGTCAAATCCAGAATTAATGGACATGCTCCACCTCAGTAAATCTAAATCCCTTAGAGCCACACGCTCGAGGGACTTGAACATCAGCACAGAAATAAATAGAACTTGCTGGAGGGACAGGTTCATAACCCAGAGGCTCCCTTCGCTCTGGAATAGAATTCCAGTTCATGTGAGGCAGAGCACCTCACTGAATCTCTTCAAGAAGAATCTCGATAGGTGGATGGTGGATCGTAGGTTTGTCCCAGGGATTACTCCCGTGTCACTATTGGACAGAGGCACAGTAAACTAAACCTTAAAAAGGGCACAGTATGCTCAAATCAAGGGGTGGCGTAAGCCATACAGAATCGGGCTAGGCTTATAATTGCCCCAGGGCAGATAGCCTAGTATGGACCTATGAACCTATGAACCTATGAACTTATCCTTTAGCATGGGGGCTTTGAAACTTCACACCTCGGTCTTAAGTAACGTGAAGTTTGCTTTTGAAAAGTTTTTCACTGTGGTTTCTTTGACCAGGGGTGGTGGCGGAATGTGGATAGCCACAGTGATTAGTTTATGGTCAGATCTAAACAGCGAGGGGTTGACCTCCAGTGTGGAACACCGGTCGCCCATGTTGGTGATGACCAGGTCCAATATGTTGTCACCTCTGGTGGGGGTGTTAACCAGTTAATCCAGGGTATTTGAGTTTATAAATTCTAGGAAATGTTGGGCCAGGGAGTTCGTACTTGAGTAGTTCTCCCAGTTAATGTTTGGATAATTGAAATCACCCAATATCAGGGTGTTTGGTAGGACCTTTATGTTTCCCAGTGTTTCCAGGAATGCGGAGTGGGGGTCCAGGGACATGGTGGGTGATCTGTAGCAAGCTATAATTTGAATAGCAGTTTTGCCCATTGTTAGTAGCACGTGGATGATCTCTGAAGCATCGTGCTGTATCACTAACCTGGAGGTGTGGGTATCCTTGATGAATATGGATACTCCCCCGCCTTTTGTATTTTGGTCCGGGTTTTGTGGCCAAAATGTATGGTATGAGTTGTAGCCTGGTAGTGCTAGGGTGCTCTCTGGAGCCTTAAACCAGGTTTCTGTTACTGCACATATATCGATTTTCTCCATACTGAGGAGTGCCTCGAGTGCATGCATTTTGAGGTTTAGACTTCTGGCATTGAGCAGCATTACTCTCAGTTTTTTTGCATTTTGAGGTTTAGACTTCTGGCATTGAGCATCATTACTCTCAGTTTTTTGTTACTTATGCTATTTACGGCAGTGGGTTTGTCTTTTGAACCTTACCTAAAAAAGGCACTATGGGGGTGGCAAGAGCCTTGGCCAATATTTGAAAGCCTAAGGATGACAGGTGCAAGCCATCTCTAGCAAAGCAGCAAAATAAAATTTTAAGACAAAACCATAACTTTCTAGCCCTTTGCTTTAAAATGGGCAGCAAGGACAAGTGTTCATTGATACCCGGGGGTTCAATGGCTTTCAGTGTTAGTTGCCAATACAATTCCCTCAACTCTATCTCATTACCCCAATCTCCTCCTCTCATGCTCAACCTCACAATTTCCAAAATGCCAAACTTAAAACCAAAAAAATTAGAGCAAACTTGTGAATGTTTATAAAGGGTGTTGTTTATTTACATTAATAACATTTGTGATTTTTTCAAATTCACACACACCTATAACCCTTACAGAATTGATTATTTGGATGTGAGTTTGATTAAGGACACGGAATTGGAAGTTTTTGAGTCCAGGGTGTATCGCAAACCCACATACTCTAACAGTTTTCTAAGGCTTGAAAGCCAGCACCCCCTACACATTAAAAGGAATTTGGTATGTGGCCAGATGATTAGAGGTGCGAGAATGTGTTCTACATTGCCAGGGTTTAAACAAGAACTACTGCAGTTGTCCTAAATGTTTGTGGTTAGGGGGGTACCCAAAAGATTGGATACTGAACCTTGAACAAGAGATATTGGCAGGCTGGGGTACAGGATACACCTCGCTGTTAGGTCAAGGGCAACTAATTGGCAACTGCAGTAATGACACCAAGAATGATAATTACACACATTCTATGGCTATCGAGTTTAGTTCCTTTGGTAGAAGGATTCAGGATATTTCACTTAAAAACTGGGTGATTTTGGAAGGGATTGAAGAAGGCAATAATACTTTGGGTAAAGGTCCACTTTTTACCAACAGGGTGGGTAAAAGTATGAAATATTTATATGAGCACCCTACATTACACACAAGTGTTCCAAAACGTACTTCCAAATGTGGTAGATGTAATCAATGTCCATTTATTTTGGAAGGTAGTGAATTGAGGCTGGGAGATCTGCTACAGAGTGTGAGGTTGGCAGGGGGCAATAGTCACATGAAAGGAGTAGTATATATTAGTATATGTCAAGGGTGTAATAATTTTTACATAGGGAAGACAGAGAAATCCCTTAGGATGAGAATTTACAAACACCTTTATGCCACTGAAACACATAATAAGAACATCGCCCTTTACAAACATTCACAAGTTTGCTCTAATTTTTGTGGTTTTAAGTTTGGCATTTTGGAAATTGTGAGGTTGAGCATGAGAGGAGGAGATTGGGGTAATGAGATAGAGTTGAGGGAATTGTATTGGCAACTAACATTGAAAGCCAATGAACCCCCAGGTATCAATGAACACTTGTCCTTGTTGCCCATTTTAAAGCAAAGGGATATAAAGTTATGATTTTGTCTCAAAATTTTATATATTTTTTTAAAATGAACTGAATTTTTAAATATATTGTTTTTATTCATATTTGTTGTTTAAACATTGTGAATAACATATTTAAGCGCAAAACTACAGCTTGGGGAATATCTGTGCCTTTAAAAAGTGAATTGAGGCAATTGTTATTTCAAGCTATATAACAGCTGACTACATTGATAATTCATAGTTTGAAAAAGTCTGTCAGGAGAACAAACGAAAGCGCTTATTACAACTACTTGTGTTTGGATTACTTATACTCTGTTCAATGTCGTGGTTTTACACTGCGGACATCCTGTGTTGAATAAATTACTTGTTTAGAATACTTCAGTTGTTTGGACAGTCTGTGTCAGACTTGGATTGTTTTTTTCTCAGCCTGAGACACATAGTCTGAAAGCTTCATAAGGTCTCTCTTCATGTAGTCTCAGGTCATACATGAACTATAATGGAATCATACTGGTATCTGTGGCATAGTGACTTGAGTGCATGCATGATTTGGCGGATTCTGGCTCCAGATAAGCAACTAACAGTTACCTTCTCCTTGTTTAGTCTGGTTCAAGGGACATCAGTATATGGTACAATGGGGTACTGTATGATGAGAGTCCTGGGAAGTATGTTTGCTTGCCTTAGGGGGTTATTGTTTGGGGCTCCACTGAGAGTGGCAGTATGTGTGGTAGTAGGTGTTTTTTCTGAGTGCCTTTGGGCTTGCTGAGGCATAGTTTTGATAATGAGTGATCTATTCAATCACTGTTATTTAGGAAGATTGCTTTTAAGTGCCTCAGCATATGTTAGTCTATGTGTGTGTTATATACTATGTGAGGTGGGTGTTGTGTGCTTGGTTTAGACAACATGATATGCAACTTGTATGCGAGAATTTAGCCTCCAGTGTCAGTACACCTCTCGCATACTGTGTTGGCTTCTTTAAGAAATAAGTGGTTGTCAGTAAACATTAGACAATTGCTACATTATCTTAGGATGCCCATATCCACAAAGATGGCTACAGAGAAGTTAGAATATTGCATATCCATATTGCGCAATCCTTTGATTTATAAGCTACAAGGGAGTGGTGTATCAAAGCTAGAAGGCTATTAAGGGTGCTTTATTGGAGCAGATTATGCTAAACAGTACTAAATTCTACTAACTTTAATGATTACACAATACTGAATTCAGCTATCTGTGGGTATTGCCATTTGACTCCCAACTAGTTGCTCTAAGATTGTTGCCACACAAGGTATTTGCTCTATATTGCTGCTTTACAGGGTACAGATTTATGAACTGTTCCTTCTAGGTGTTTGCTACTGTACATGGCAAAGCTAACCCACACAAATACGTAAAATTTATAGCAGCATAGAAAAAATAGAAAACTAACTAATGAGCCCTCTGGTTAATAAAATGACTACACTATGAGTTCTGAAAGAGCTCTAATATTGCCTTTATTTGATTTTTATGTCTCTTTAGCTAGCCTGATTGGTTTTCCCCAACTCTCCTGCCCTTATTGCTGGTGTTGTTTTATAATAAGGCTGTATCTGTGTTCTCCACCCCTTATGATAACCTGATTTCCAAAGTCCCTCCCTCCCCCCTTTCATTGCTATAGACTGTTGTATAAGTAGGCTGTCATCTATTGTACTCCAGTCACAGACAAACAACCCCTGGGAGATGTCCATTCATTGATATGCTATTCATTGATTTGCACTGGAGTGTATTACATTGATGAATACATACTGCTAGTGATATGTTGTGGAAGTGAATGGCTATGGATAGTTCAATTCCAATTGCTTACACCTAAAGGAATGGTGTATTCTCTGATTGATGAGACTTGGAGATGGTGGGTAAGGGGGTTAGTCCTTTTTCCCACTGTTGTGTAATCTAAGAGTTAGTATGTTTAAAATTGTGGGGATATGGAGCATGCAGGGATTTTTGCTCCTCCTGAAAAACATTGTTTTTCCTGTTTTCATTTCGTCCATGACTCTGACTGGTTCTAGGACACTCAGTGGTTGTGTGCCTGATATACAGAATCTCAGTGTAATACACATCAATGATTCAGTGCAAATCACAAGAAGCATCCTTTTGTGATTATGGGTCATGCTCTGGTGACAGCAGGTATGCCTAGGAGATTTGTGCTTCTTAGGTACTGAATGCAAGAATTTTCTAATAATGTCCATTAAAAGGATATCAAAACTGCAAGAGTGAAATAACTGAGAATTCATATGTCTTTGCTAATATTAATCTCACTGTATGGAATGCTTTGCATGCTTTAAAGGTGGGATGTAGGCTCCAATTACAGCAGAGTGATAATTTAAGAACAACGAGAAAGAGGAATAGCAAGATATACCCTTATAAGACAGAGTAAAAGCACACTGTACCTCATGAGATTGAGTAAAAGCAAGATGCAACCATGCCTCATGAGACAGGCCAAATGCAAATTGTAACCCAACTAAATTAAGTAAAAACAATATGCAACCCCATGAAACTGAGCAAAAGCAAGATGTACATCCATGCACACCTCTCAACCACTAAGCCCAAGAAATCTGGACAAAGCCAAAAATAATGGGGGGGGGGCAGAGATCCAAAATCAGGGGCATATTTTAAATGATGATCTTATAAACTTAGACTAAAGCTAGAACAGGTTTTGTGTTAGCATGCATTTTCTGATAGAGATGAAGTCTGAAACTCAAATGTATGTCAATATTTAGTGACTGCAGTCCTCAACAATTTACCAGAAAACCACAAATTTTATGAGGAACAAACCAAAAAGATGAAGTAAAAATCTGGGCATTCTGCAAAAATCTGGACAGTTGAGAGTTACCCTTCCATAAGACTGAGTAAAAATGTGATGCGTCTTAAGTATTACACACATCATGTAATGATGTACCCAATAGGGAAGGGAAACTAATTAAAAATAATTAAAATTAAATGTTTACAATTAAGAATTAAAGAGTTCTATACCCTTTGTTCTAGCTAGCACATTATGTAAAACAATTCTCACTTCTTTTTCAGTCTTCTTGCTTTTAAAATCGGTTTTACAGAGACATACTCATTAAGCCCTAACCCTCTGTGTGAGGCTAAAGAGAATATCCATTTTGATTCTTTATTTTCTGTCTCAATAAGTCGCATTTAATTTTAATTATTTTTAATTAGTTTCCCTTCCCTATTGGGTACATCATTACATGATGTGTGTAATTATGTGTACTATAAGGATGGCTTGAAGGATTTGTATAATGTGGTCTGAAGAAGGAATGAATCGATAAGATTGTGAAAGCGCTTAGCATTTTTACTGTTTTGTTCTATATTAAAGTTTCTGGGATTTTACTGCCGTGCTTCTTGACCTGGATTTTATCTTCAGTTTGGAGTGCTTATTGTATTTCTAAGCAAGTTAACTGCCAGTACTTACTCTCTTTGTTGGACATAGACTATATTATATTATTGTTAATAGTGTACATACATAATACATAAGGTGCAATAAATTTGCATTGATTCATTTTCTGATAACACCCTTTGTTCATTTTAGTTCATTTTAGTGTTGTGGGGACATCAGAGCCTATTCCATCTAGAAAATAACTTTGTTTCCATCCATTTTCTAATAATGTCATTGTCCTTTACAGGGTCATGGGGACACCACAGCCTATCCCAATTGGGAAATAACATTATATCAATCCATCTTCCAATAATGTCTTCATCCTTTACAAGGTTGGGGGAACATCAAAACCTATCCCAACAGCCAATGGATGCCGAGTTTTGAAAGTGAATATGAATACATGAGCACACCTTCGCTCGCACACTCCATATACATAGGGACAATTTGGAAGATCAAAAATCTACATACTGAATGTCTTTTAAAAGGGTGAAGCTGCTGAAGCACTCAAAGAACATCCACATAAACATAGAAAAGACATGCAAATTCTGCAGAGAAGGCACAACATGTCTTAAGTGCACTTAGGAACCCCAGGGCCAGCTTCGAACAAGACTATTTCATATGCCCCACAAATCTGAAATAAAAGATGCTTAGCTATATACACTTTAAGCAGACACACTCAAAAGTTCTTCTCACCCTTTTTAAACACTTAACTTCCAAATCACGGAGGGCTATACACGATAACTCTGGTTTAAATCTGCACCTACCCATCTAATCATCAAGACTAGCCTTAAAGGTAGCCAAACTAGTACTTTGTTTAGCCTGTACTGGTACCTTCTTCCTTAGATTGGAAATATGTTGAATTAAAAACGAATCCTCATATCAAGTCTTGTTTATTTGTTGATGTAAACTTATGTTCCTGGTGCAGGTGTTTGTATAGCCACTGATTCTGTGAAGAAATAGAATGTCAAGGATTGGGTTTTCTGTAACTCAGTAAGTGAGGCACAGATCACCTTGGAGCTGCCTATGGGCTACTGAGTAGAAGGAGAGCTGTGTGACTCTGTCAGGACAGTTGAAGGATTTAAGGCCTTTAATTTTCTTGTTTAGAAATCTTTAGGACTTTCCAGCGAAAGACATGCTTGGATTTGTACTCACCAAAGGGGGCTACTGTATCCTATGATGAGTCTGATAAGGACTTGTTTGGATGTTAAAGATATTCCCTTGGAGATTAACTGGGCCAAGAAGAAAGATTTCCTAACTACAGCAGAAATATGATGATCAACAGAAAAAGACTTTTCCCCTTAAGTAGTCAAGTCTCTTATGACTGTATGGGAATGAAAAGGAGTACATCTTATAAAACATGTAAGGGTGGGAACAGCTTTTTGCCAAATGCTACTATACTGCACTTTTTTTGCATTTAGATCAAGGCCATTTTTATTATATGGGGTCTGTGCATGTTGTAGCCCTTGTTGGAGCTGTTTAGTGTCAGTGGATGAGTGGATAACAGTGCACGGCCCGCAGTCATCCACAAACTTGGTCAATCACATCCTGAATATCTGCAAAATAAATGGCAAACAGGAGAGAGCCCAGCTCAAATTCCTGTGATACCCCTCTAATTACAATTTTAAATTCAGGGAGGGCACCAAAAACATAAATAAACTGAGCTCTCTTGGACAACAAGTTTGTATTAAGTTTGTTTAAACTGTCAGCAATACAAGCATGTAGGATAGTGCCAAAAGCATTGGCCAGGTTGAGATAAACAGTGTGCATGGAGTTACCTTTGTCCAGAGCCTCTGTAACCTTTTCAAAAAAAACTTACTAATCTCAGAAAGAGCAGTCTCAGTAGTTTAACAAGTAGTACACTTGCCTTTGGTACAGAATGGAGTAGGTTCTATTCCCTTCCCAGGCAGTTGGACTCATTTTCAAACACTGTCCCTACAATGCAGCAAAAGGAGGTCTGCTGCACTCCTGAGTATGCCGTCCTTCAGATGAGATGTTAAACCACGGTCCCATCAGCCTGGTAACTTAAATAGATATACAAAACTCCTGTTCTATTTAAAAGAATAATCATTCTTTATTTATAGTATATACAACATTTAGACAATTTTAGAATACCTACACTATCTGCATACCATAAAATATTCTTAGCACAACTTTCAAAAATAAATCATTCATTATTCCCTCCCCCAACCCACATAGTCTTGTTGCCATTGCCATAATCTTATTTTACACATTATATCTGCCAAACACCATACCTTGACTTGACTTTCAGACATTTCAAATGACCCCAAATAATATATATTTCATATTTTGACACTTTTTACCCATTTTCCAATAAAACCATATAAAATAATATTTACATCTAAATCTTCCACCCTTTTTAAGTCATCCAACTAATAGTCTATAAAAAAAACTTCTCCATAATCTCCTCACACTTTCACAATGCAAAAAAAAACATATTCTACAGTCTCTAATTCATTACAAAATACAAATACATACAACAACCTTTAAGACATCATTTTATATACCAAATTCTCTTTTACCAGCAACTTAAATGCTGAATAATATTCTTATTCAATAAACCCAACAGATTATCAGCATAATATTGCATCACAGTACTATGCACTTCTAGACCCTTTGCATCCTTCATATCCAAATCCCATAATCTTATTTTTAATGGATATTCCCTTACCTCTCCAACCCCTCAATACTTCTCATCTTCATTTTTATTTCACAATTCCACCAGCCCCATATTTTATATCAAACAATTGTGCAACAATTCATTTCTCTTTATTTTCTATATCTATTAAAATTTTACATAAAATCAAAGATGCAGCCCACACAACAGGATTGATTAACCCTAAACCACCTTTGTCACCATTCAAATCTAACACCCCCTTTTTACTGGATTCAACTTAGAACCCATAAAACAGTAAACATTAGCTTGTTATAGATTGTTTTGCTTTTCACTTGGAATCATACAAACTCTAGCCAAATAACCAATGTTGCCTAAAATAACCAAATTGATAAAAAATATTTTTATATGACAACCTAAAAGGTTTTCATACCTTTTTAACCTCTCTAATTTTGTCTGTCACATTGTTCCACTGTTCCTCAACAACCTCTGTTTTCCAAATCTAATCTCTAACAAAATAACTTCAGTTTTCCTAAAAGAAAAATCCACTATAATACCTTCATCCCTTATACCATAACTCTTATTTTCACTCCTCTCTAACCCCAAATCCTTAATAAAATCACAGGCATACTTTAACATTCTCCCCATCCACCATTTACTATTAGCTATAATAGCAATATCATCTGCATAACAAATGAAATTTGGAAGATGCATACTTTTTCACATAATACCTTCTTCCCTTCAGCCAACAAACTATACAGCTTGTGCCCCACTGTGTTCATAACTAATGAAAATATTAACCCACTCGCAGGGGATCCCTACCTTACCCCTTTCTTCAAAACAATAGAAGAGCTCAAATATCCATTTACCAAAACCCTTACACTAGTATTTTTATAAAAAGACATCAAAACACTCAATATATTACCTAATAACCCATATTCCTTAAAAATACTCCAAAAACACTCATTTTCCAAACAATAAAAAGCCTTTTTAACATCCTCTATCACCAACCATACATTACCCTTCATACCTAAAGTCTCATCCGCTACTTCTCTCAACAAACTCAAAAAAAAACCTGACATCTACCCCTATCCCCAAAGACTCCCTCCCCAAAACTTCATGTAAAACTTTATTAAAGCAAAAAGCCTTTTTAACATCCTCTATCACCAACCATACATTACCCTTCATACCTAAAGTCTCATCCGCTACTTCTCTCAACAAACTCAAAAAAAAAAAACCCTGACATCTAACCCTATCCTCAAAGACTCCCTCCCCAAAACTTCATGTAAAACTTTATTAAAGCTTACCTGCAATAATTTCATAAAAGATATCAACATTATTCAATGTAATAGGCCACCAATGTTTAAATTCATATTTATCGTCTTCATTTTCCATACAAAATTAATAATTCCCTAACAGATGTCTTCCATAAATCTACCCACATGCAGTCATTTATTAAATACATTTAGTATTAATTACATGCTTATGTAAGCGGACAAGGTTACTACTGACAGAATAGATGGAACACAATTTGGGTTGTATCTTTGGCGATATCTTTGGCAATATCTGGTGTTTTAATCTGTTTCACTGAAGAGCAAATTAACCATTTACCATTTTCATAAATTCTCACCATCTGTGACAGTATAAGATGTCAGATTTCTCTTTACTTACAGCAATCAGACGAAAGCTTTTGTGCAGCATGGCTACCAGCAGTTTTGTCAGGACTATAACCACCACCACATTGTAGGTCCCCACTATAACAGCACCAACAAAAGACTGCAGCTCTTCCCCATATCTGAATCTGGTAACAAAGATTGCCACATGTGCCAAGGAGAAAATGTACCAGAATAGCGCATAGCAGGTCCCAATAAACCTGTTAAAAGACAAAACATACAAATTTAATATAATGTAATACTGTTATATTTTCTTAAACCATGAATATTTATGGGATAATAGGATTATGTGACCAGAAACAAGTTAGTTTATTAAGCAGAATAGTCAAAAATTAAATCAAGTGCCAAACAGAAAAATACTGCCTGTCTTTCTAACCAGACACTCTCAGACTTAATGGACCAGAGAGAAATTATACAAAAGTAAACAGCTTGAGTTCAGAGCAGCTAGAAGACACCAGTGCTTTGGCAAATCCAGTAGAAGGTGACATCAGTAATACAATAACCTTGGGACACTTCACAAGAAAGTATATGTGTACAATTATCTGGAAGTGCATTGTTCAAGCAATACAAAATACAGTGTCACCAAAACGGGAGATTATCAATGTCTCAGATTCAAAGAGAATTCAGCATAAAGGAAAATTCAGGTATTGATCTTAACTGCATCCAAACCTTGCAGAACATTCAACAGATCTCACACATTCAACAAAATATAGAAGTCAGAATAACTAGCTTTCACCATATGCATACACACGACTTACTGCTGCAAGTATGCCAAAGATTTGACTTTGATCTTGCCTTAGAAAGTGAATGTTTTTCCTCTTTGATAAAGGGTATGCTTCTGGAGTGGATATGAGCTATGGAACAATCACTGAGAGGTGAACTAACATGTTACGGGTTTTTATCTTCATCTAGTGAAAGAAGAGGGGAAAAACTCAACACACACACATACACACACACACACACACACACACACACACACACACACACACACACACACACACACACACACACACACACATATAAACACTGTCCTGGAGAGAGACTGAAGAACTACATTTATTTTTTATTTATTTTATTTTTTTCATATTTGTTTAATGGGAAAGTCCAACTGGATACAGTTCCTTTTTCAGTGGTAGCCGGGGAGAAAAGCGCCACATTTACAACAGGACATTTGTACAAAACATCAAAACATTACAACAGAGAGGTAACATACAGATACGGTGTAATACATACAGAGTTCTTAATACATCAAGTTTACATATATAGTCTAAGGTTTATACATGTTTCTACTACGAGAGGATAGTGATATGTCTATCTACCAAATACTTTATGTATGTGCATAAATATGGAGAGATAACACGTGTAAATAATACTATATTATAACACATGCAAGTAATACTATATTATAACACATGTAAATAATACTATATTATAACACGTGTAAATAATACTATATTATAACACGTGTAAATAATACTATATTATAACACATGTAAATAATACTATATTATAACACGTGTAAGTAATACTATATTATCAGGGAGAGATAATAAGGAGAAAATAGAACACTTACTAATTGAGAGAATTTGCTGGAAGTTTTGTGGGCAGAGATTGAATCAGACTAATTACTGTGAAGGAACGGATGGTGTGGAGAAGATAAGAAGAATAACGAAGAGAGGATAGAGAAGTTGGATAGCGGAGGGGGGAGTTGCAAGAAGGCACTCATAGGTTATCCTGGGTTGGTGCATAAGCATAGCTTTGTATTCAATAAATGGGATTTGAGTGTTTTTTAAACAGCAGAGTGTTTGTAGCTGTCCATATATCTGTTAGCAGTGAGTTCCAGATTTTGGCTATGCATGTGGAATAGAGGGATTCTCCAGTGAGATTGTTAGATTTGGTAACTTTTAAGAAGGATTTATTATTTGAGCATAAAGACTGGCTACTAATGTAGGGGAGTAAAGGTTTTGCAGGGCAGGGGGGTTTCAGGTTGATTTAGAAGGGTATGGGCCAAAGTAAGTTGGTTATAAGTTAAGTGCTGAGGTAGTTCTAGCCAGTTGTTTTAGTGCAAGGCAATGATGTGTTCTAAAGTTGGAATCTGTTGCAAACTTTGCAATCTTATTGTAGCAGGTATCTAATTTTGCTAGGTCTGATTTTTTTAGCTTTGTCAGAATGGATGAGGCATATACCAGTGTGGAGATCAGGTGTGTTCTTAAAATGGTAACTTTTGTGCTATCAGTTAGGTATTATCTATTTCTGTAAAGAGTACCAAGTTTTTTATTTACTTTCTTGACTGTCTGGGCTATGTGTAAGTTGAATTTCATAGTGTTGTCAATGCAACACACATATGTTTAGTCTAGGAAATAGAAGAAACTGTGGTATTGTTTGTAGATATTTTCTTAAACAGAGAGAGGGGGTTCTATAGCTCTAGTGGTTTGGAAAATCATGAGTTTGGTCTTGTTGGGTTTACAATAAATTGAACTTCAGGAAGCCATATTTCAACTGGAGAGAAGTACTGTTGCATTAGTCGTTGCAACTGTTGGAGTAATGACGCAGTGCATATTAACGTAGAATCATCTGCAGAATGGACTAGGGAGGCATGTAGGGTAGCAGCGTGTAAATTGTTAGCGAAAAGTTTGAAAAGGAGGGGACCTGGAATAGAATCTTGTGGTACATAGAGTAATGGGCAGTAGAGGAGATGCATTTTGTTGTCATTTTACAACTTACTGGCACCCTGTTAAGTAGTCTTTTAATAAAGTAATTGTGGATTGACTAAGGTTTAGTTTTAAGAGTACTCATATAAGTTTGTTATGAGAGATGGTATCAAATGCTTTTGATAGATTTAGAAAGCTGAAGGATACTATTTTATTGCAGCCCCTATGTTGATTTATGATGTTTGTGAAACTCATTAGGGCAGAAGTAGTGCTGTGGTAG
Organism: Protopterus annectens; assembly: GCF_019279795.1. Taxonomy (NCBI): domain Eukaryota; kingdom Metazoa; phylum Chordata; order Ceratodontiformes; family Protopteridae; genus Protopterus; species Protopterus annectens. The sequence continues at coordinate 1,175,400,910 of NC_056735.1, read as the reverse complement.
GCCCAAAATCTCTGCTGGGTTTTGGATAGCAGGTTATCAATGAGATACTGCCTAATCTGCAAGTGGATGCATCTTTCTAGAACTTTAGACAGAAGTGACAATGTAGCTATTGGCCTGTAATTGGACAGTTCTAATGATTTTCTTTTTTTTAATTTCTCCAAGTCTTTTGGGTTTCCTAATACCATGACAGGAAGGGACCCCATTCCTAAGTCAAAGTACGATTAAAGTTCATGAAATTAGTATTGTTTCACTCTTTGACATTAGCCTAAAGTGCTCTTTGGAGCACCCGCAATGTGCCCAGTAATGACTCCTTCTGCAATTTGTATGGTGTTACATGAATTGGTAGCATATCTAAATATGATTGTAAATTATTTTTTATAAGACCAGTTGCCCCTACTACTACTAGAATTGTCGGGGTATCTTTCTTCCACATGGCTCTCATTTCTGCCTGCAGATCCAGGTATTTTATGACTTTGTGTCTCTCTGTACACAAGACACTGTAGTCACTGGGTGTGGTGATTTCAATAATCAATGCTACTTTTGTCTTCTTTTCTTGGACCACTATATTCAGTTTTCTAACATCTACAGTATCTTTTGAACTGTTGGTATTGAGTGATCCCATGTAATATAAACTTCATCATTTTCTATGATTCTTTGTGGCTCATGTTTCCAGTGTTTTTCAGCCACTTCAATACCATAATATTTGCACAATCTCCAGTGTAACAATCTCGCCACATTATTATGTCTTTCAGTATACAGTCCCTCTGCCATTAGTGTGTTGCAACCACCAACAAGGTATGTGACTGTTTCTAATTCAGTTTTACAAAACTTACATATGACTGTTTCTCCCACATGTTCAGTGGACTTTGTAAACCAGCGTGTACGTAGCCCACTATCTTGGGCTGCCAATATTAACCTTTCATTTCTTGATGTGAATTCACCTCTCCTTAACCATTCCTGTGTTCATTCCTGATCAACATAAGGCTCTTCCAGACATTTTCTATACTTGCAACTATATGTTTTTTACACATTTCATGCCTTCCCATCTCGTCCTTTGCCTTATATTCTTTCTTTTGTTTTTTAGCACATTCAGTTGCTGCCTGGTTTTTATCTACTTCTGGTATAATTTCCATTCCTGCTTGACATCGATATGCTTCTGGTAATTAAGCAGAGAAGTCATCTTAGATTTATTCTCCTCATGTTTCAAAACTTTCACTACATTTGGATCCTGTGAGGTCAGCAGATATGTGTGGAGTCCCATGATTGTAGATCTATACATGTAATCAATTTCAAGGAAGCCCATCCCTCCTTTGGAGCAGGGAATATATAATCTGATGAAGCCCACTGTGTTGTGGGTGAAAGTGCTTAACTTTTCAGTGTGTATAACTTTTCAGAGTGTATACAGCTCGTGGTTTTAATTGCTGTTGTGGAATAAATATATTCTTTTACGAAATTAGAGGTGGTCGTACACTCACTGGTGATTCCGTGGTTTTAATTGCTGTTATGGAATAAATATATTCTTTTACGAAATTAGAGGTGGTCGTACACTCACTGGTGATTCCGTGGCTGTTAGAACAGAAAATATAATCTTGGTATACACTGATTTTTATAAATTATTTGGTTAGCATGAAGCATCCTTCTTGTTTTAATATCCAATCTATCCAACCTTTTTTGGGGCCAGTCAATCACTCCAAAACTATAAGTTAGGACAGGAAGAGCAAATTGATTTATGGCTTGTAATCTTGTTCCTAGATGTCAATGATGTTTTCAGGACTAATTTAAGTCTTCTAAAGCACTCCTTACTGAAATTTATTCGCATTTGTTCATGTTTTATTGCTGATCCTTCATCAATTCCCAAGTATTTATACACTCCCTGTTACTCAAGTTCTTTTATATCACATTCTTCTCCCAAACTTATGTTTTCATGGTGCTGCAGTTTTCCTTTTTTAAAGGTTGCTTTTGCACATCTATCAAGACCAAATGAGATTCCAATATCATCTGAAAAAGTTTTGACAACCTGTAGTTGTGCTTTCAAGTTCCTCATCTGATGAGTTATACAGTTTTAAATCACTTGACAAAGAGAAGATGAGAAGTCATTAGACTTTGTTGTTTTCTAGAAGCCAAATTGTAGCCATGGCCTAAGCTGTTAAGTAGACAGCTTAATGGATTAATGGCAGGGCAGAACAGCAATGGTGACAGAGAGCCACCCTGTAATATCCCCCTTTGAATTTTTATCCCTGGGATAATAATCTGTCCTTTATCATGGCTTAATTGCAAAGTGGCCTGCCACTGTTTCATGGTTACTGTAATGCAGTCAATCAGTGTAGGGTGTATCTTATACATTTTTAAGTACTCTTTTATCCATGAATGTGAAATATTATCAAATGTATTTTATGTAGTTAATCCATGCCATACTTAGATTCTTCCCCTTCTTACAGTTCTTCACTATAACTTTGTTTAACAACAACTGATCCTTTGTTCCATATGACTTTCTTTTATTGCCCTTTTGTTCTACTGCCATAATTGAGTTTTCTTCTAAATAACTATAAACTCTGTCTGCGTCAATTCCGTGTATAGTTTGTACATCTTTGGAAGACAAGTTATTGGTCTATAATTTTTAGAGTAGCTTGCAGGTTCACTTTTAAGTAAGAGCATTGTTTTTCCTGTTGTTAACCAGTGCATTGTGCGTTCGGGGTGCACATATAAATAGTTCTTACTCATGGCTAAGTCCTCGTGCAAAGAAGTTAATACTTTAAGCCAAAAGTTAGGTACTGCATCTGGGCCTGGGGTTTTCCACTTAGAGGCTTTTCTCAACTTTGTTTCCAACGCTCTGGCTGTTTCTTCATCCCATTTCATATCCTGCACATTTAAACTTCTTATTCTTTCTTTTACTTCTTCTATCCATTTAGCATCTTTGTTATGTTCCACAGGATATTCATAGATACTTCTCCAAAATGTACCTACTTCCCCTTTTTTTGGCGGTCTTTCAATTCCTTTTACCTTATTTCCCAATTCTCTATAAAACTTTTTTTGGGTCATCAATAAATTGCTTATTTTGTGCTCTTCCCTTATATTTATCTTCGTATCTTCTAAGTCTTTTTGCCTGTTTTGAAATTTTTAGTTTGCTATCTCCAATAGTACATAACAGATCCTGGTCTGTTCTAATACTGCACATTGCTTTTATCACATCTATCTTTCTTAGTATTTTTGTTGATCTATTCCCTCTTCTGTAATCTTCTAACAGTGACACTTCTTGTCTTAGCTGCTTTATATTTTTCTCTGTTTGATATTTCCATGATGGTATTCGCTTTCACCCCCTCTTTTCTCTTGTTACCCTGTGTTCCTGTGGTAGAACTTTATCAGTTATTAATTTAGCAGCACAGTAATATATTCTGTTTACTTCTGTTATATTGCATGGATCTCTATGGATAGTCCTAATTACCGTGTTCATTTGTTTTATCAAATTTCTAACTTTTGGGGTTTTATTAAGACGTTGTCCTGTTCGATTCTCAGCTAGAGCGTCTTCTGTGTGGAGACATGCGTGAATGGGCGTACCTTCATTGAAGGTTGTGCATCAGAGCTGGCAACTCAGCATGTAAAAATCTACTGCCAATCATTAGCAGACCGGAGTTCCGCTGTGGCGACCCCTAACCAGGAAAAGCCAAAAGACACATTAATCTTATGCAGTCTACTTCTCTCATTGATCTGGATATATCTGTCTTTGTCTATTAAATCAAGCAACTCTTCTTTTAACTCATCTTCTTCTTTACTGAGGACACATCCCTTGTTTTCCCGTTTCCTGCAGACATTCTATAGAAAGTTCTATAGCATCTTCCTGTGGCACACTCTCTTCAATTTCATCCTGTGCCGTCCATTGCTCTATCATATGGGAACTCACTGGTCTCTCACTCCTCAACATTGACTGCATCAGAGTTTCCACAGTTTACTATTCCTTTCCTTGTTGTCTAGCTTCAAATTAACGTTTATACTGGTTTACTGTGGAAGGCGCCAAAATATCTTGATATGGCAACCTGACCAATTGCTTCCTGTTCCACTGATTTTCCCTTAATTTGGATATCCATTGCTCTGTCCTGTTGTGGTGCTTTCTGTACTCGATTTACTACACTGAATCCTTCTCTTTGCAGCTGTTCCATAACCTCAATTTCTATTTCTTTGTCTTCGCCATTACTAATTTATTTTTCTACTTTTCCTCTTAGTCTTCTTATTTTTTGTATTGTACAGTTTTCCATATCTGGATTCATTTCCCTATATTTTTCTTCAAATATCTTTGGTGCTGCTCTTTTTGTACTAGTTAGTTTTGTTTTCTCCTTTGCATAAATATGACACCATATTAAATCTCTTTTTCTTTCCCCTGTCCATATTCCTTCTTCACATGTCTCCTGATCTTCTTGCTTTTCCTTATTCTGGAGACTCACTCCATCATGCTGTGATGTAGTCTGTTTTAGCCCTTCTACATTAAATCCTTCACTTCGCAGGCACTCCATAACTTCAACTTTTATTTCTTTAACTTCTGCTTTACTAATCATCTTTTCTGCATTATATCTCTGTGCTCTTAATCTTTTTATTGTGAAATTTCCCATGTCAGGATGCCTTTGCCTGTATTTCTCTTCAAATATCTTTGATACTGCCTTCTCTATATTAGTTAACTTGCCTTTCTCCTTTGTGTAAATATTGCACCATATCAAATCTCTCTTTCTTTCCCATGTCCATATTTCTTTTTTATATTTTTCAAATATCTCTAGGTTTGTTGTTTATATTTTCTCACTTCCTCAGATGCTTCTTTTTCCAAACATATCAAAATTTCTTGAGCTATATATTGTTTTTCAAAAATCTGTTGTATTAATGAAAGTAAATATTTATTTGAAGCTTCTGACAGTTTTTCCTACGGAAGTATTTTTCTTTCCTCTAATTTCTCTCTTAATCTTTTTGTGTGTCTTCTGTTTGGAAATTCTGGACTTTTGGCATAATAGTAACAATACATAATTTCTTTCTTATCCTCAGTAATCCAATTTATCTTCTTTATAGCTCTTCTTTGGCCAATCAATTTTTGTCGTTTTTGTGGACTTCTAATTCCTTCTATAACAGGGGGGCCATCTTCCCCGTGAGCCTAGCCTGGCCCCATTGTAGGAATATTTCCATACTTTGAGGATTCTACACTGGCATTTTTTTCCAGTCCTGGCACCAGTGCGCCTACCAGGATTGGGCACTTTTTTATCCTGGGTCTTGTGCACGCAGCTATCTTTTTTATTTTTGATTTACTTCTGTCCATGATATATGCTATAAAAATACAGTCTCTATATCAGTGTCACCTTGGTGAGGTTTTGTGAAAACAGGGTCCACCTCATGAAGGTACTCACCAAGACTTGAGGATGAATTCAGTTTCAGCACTACTACTCTCCTTTGCTTGCTGACTTTTCATCTTTCCATCAGGACCCCATGTTGTGTAGCAGAATGATATGTGAACATTTCCAGACTGCCAATACCTTTTGTTTGGAGATGGATACTGGGTAAGAGATGGCATCAGTAGCCAAACTGAGGTATTCAGCTGGTAGGTTATCAGCTGCTAGGGTTGTTGATTTGAGTTTTTTTCCAGTAGTTTTTTAATACTGTATGTTTGTACAGCTTAGAAATCAAAAGTGCTACCTGGGCTTGCTGTGGGAATTTCTGTGAAAGTGATGGAACAATTATTATGTGTGAGGGCTTGTACAGACTCTGTGAAATACTTATTAAACTGCATAGCTACAGAACCTGAGTTGTTAGTGGTTATAGGGGTGGGGGTACTGGTGTTTCCAGGTTATAAGATTTTATGAATAGCAAACCAAAACATCTGAGGGTTGTTTTGATGTTTACTTTGAATGTCTTGGTCATAATTAATCTTGTCCTGTTTGATTTGTTTTTTAGCTTTATTTCTAAGTTCTTCATGTGCCTGTTTAGTCACTTGTGTTTTGCTTTTTTACTACATATTCTAAGCTTTATCTCTCTCATTTAATGGTGAACTGGTTGTTTTGTTAACCATGGGGCAGTTGACCTTTATTCTTATGGTTCTTGGGGGAGCTAGTCTATTCAGAATGTTCAGGAAAGTTAAGTTGAAGTATTCTATAGCTTCCTCTAGGGAGAGATGTTTCAGCAATACCCAATTACAAAGTTTAAAAGCGGGTATGAAATTCTGAGTGTTAAAGTTTTTTTGTTCCTAATTTCAGGATAGCTAGTGAGTTTCACTGTTTTTATTCACTGCCTAAGTAGAAGAAGTTGGAAGATGATTGCTGGGACTATCTGGAAGACAACCAGCATGTAAAGACAGAGAAAGTCTGTTTGCTAATATCCAATCATAGATGGACTGCCAATTTGATGTTTTATCAATTTTAGTGGGGGCTTGTATGATTTGGGTGAAGCCATGGAGGTTTATGTGATCTGAAGGGTTTCATGAGTTACAGGTATTCCAATCTATTCTGAAGTCTCCCATAATAATTGTTTCCTGGGGAAGAGATTTTGAGGACCAGAAGAGGAAATGTTCTAGGGTGGAGATGTTGTTACCTGGTGGTATATAGGTTCCAACTATGTTTAAGCTGCTCTTAAGTTTTGTGAAGATTACTTCTGCATTATCGAAGTCAGGAGTATTTTGTTGTAGGATCTCTAGAACAACGTTACTTTTAAACAGAATGATATTCCCCCTCCTTTTTTGCCCTTTCCATCTACCCTATGCATACTGTAACCTGGAGGTAGAATTTCATTATCATTAATTTCAGACTTTAACCAAGTGTAAGTAATCAGAGCGATGTCAGGAAAGTAGTGGGCGTGAGTGGAATGAAGTTGTTGGGTTTTGTTAACAATACTTCTAATGCTCAGATTTAATAATAGGAAGTCAAATCCTTTCCAAGAGAGGTTTAGTAAACTATGGCTGCCATACTGGGGTGTTTGTTGGAACGGGTTGGTGTTGGGGTCAGGGTTTGGATGGATATCTCCACTAAGGGTTAACTGTGAGGCGATGCGTGTTATGGTCTTGAGGAGTTTTACTATGACTGTGTTACATTTCAGTGAGACATTGGGATTGTTTTGCTGTGGTATTATAGTATAGGTAATCTGATCAATATAAGCAATATTGTAGATTGAGGGTGATATTTTAATACTTAAAGGTTTTATTTGTGGTGGATGGGGAAATGGAGTTTTATAGGGGTTGCTCACCCATTGGTAACAATGTGCTATGAGGTAAGGTTTGCTGCTATTGTTAGGACTACTGTTGCAGTAACATGGATGGTTGTCATATTGATGTATTTAAATGTTAGTGGTTGTACTAATTTTTTGTAAATGTTTTGTTGTATTGTAATAGTTGGGAGAGTTATATTAGTTATAAGTATTGCTATCTTGTTATAAGCTGGAGACTAGTACTATGTAAAAGTGGTGTAATTGAGTTAGTTCGGTTGAGAATAGGGCTTATGGGTGTGGCTAGTTTAAAATAAATTTAGGCATAGTGGGGGGAAATGTCAAGAGGTCAATGTAACAAACTAAGAGGAAATTAGTAGAAACATTATGTTTAAAAGTCAAATCCTTTCCCTCCTCTTAAAACATATTTTTGTGGAAGAACAATACACCTTGGCAGATAGAAACAAGATTTCTTCTCCAGGTTTGTCCCTGAAGATAGATTTATGTTTTATCAGCTTGAAACAACCAATGGCAGAGAAAGAGAGAGAGAAAAAAAATGACAACTCTTTCTAACTCTTTTGTAACGGACATGTGCTTATAGTGAAACTCTAGTCATCCAGTCCTCTTCCTTCAGCTATATTTGAACAGTCATACTTGTAACAGTTATCCATTCATTGATGTAACAGAAGGGATTTATATGACTTTATCAAGTTTTCAGAAACTCAAAATTCTTATGGTCAAGACCATATGATTAAGTTTCCAAAAACTCAAAAACTCCAAGATCACACTACAGTTGGGTAAAGGGTAAATTCCCCAATCCCTACTGTACTGTAATCTACACAGAACTGCTTCAAAGGGGAATTTATTATTTTTCCCATGGTAGTGCGATCTTAGAGTTGGTATATATAATTTTCAGTGGGTGAGGGGGTGCAGCCCTCCCACATGGGGGTTGGAGAAGGGCTTGCCCACCTGGAAAAACTATTTTTTTTTATTTTGAGTTGTCAGAAACTCAATGATGTGGTCTCGGTCATATGAATTTTGAGTTTCTGAAAACTTGATTAAGTCATATAAACCCAACAAAAGAAACAATAATTTGCATTTATTCACTATTAACATGATATGCTTAAATACAGGTATAAGTTGTGTTTAAAGCCAACTTTCTGATGAAGTTTCTTAGCTGATGAAAGCACTTATTCAGGTTTTAAATAATAAAGTTCTATTTTAATTTCTTGAAAATGTCTACTGAAAATTAATTATTTAGCTGGAAGTATGTTTGAATTTACTTAATTAGTTGGACGTATTCTTGGACTGCATTTTTGGAAACACCAGAGGATCTACTGTTGCATCAACATGGTAATCCATATCAGCTTATACTTGCTAACATGACCCCCAAGTTCATTCAAATTTTATAAATGGAGAAAAAGAAGTTGCACCTATCTGATTAGAATATTACGGTCAAAACTGGAGTACAAAAACTATGAC